>NW_028280247.1:15000-25000 GCF_059751315.1 Micrasema longulum | reverse complement strand
ATTGCTGTTGTTTTTCTTAATAAACAAAATAAAATAAATAAATAAATAAAATGTATTTCAATATCCGTTAGTAAGTAAAACACGTGGTAAATTTGCCAAGTGTCCGAATTGCATTGAACATAAGCGAAGGTGGACGCTCGCACCGTCGGACCAGCTGGAGACCAGCTGATATAAATAATAACTAATAATAATAAATGGCGTAAGTATAGCCCGTGAGCTCGCCAATATATGACAGTAAAATTTTTATTGTCTTTGAATTTCCTAGAGTTTTAACCATCGAAAAAAAAGAAGATTGCAAATAAAATCAACAGACAATGGAAATTTTATGTTTTTATTACAAAAAATAAAAATGCATATTTCTCTATGTATTTTTCTGTTATAAACAATCTATTAAAATAATACACATCAAATTTCCATTGTCTGTTGATTTTATTTGCAATCTTCTTTTTTTTCGATGGTTAAAACTCTAGGAAATTCAAAGACAATAAAAATTTTACTGCCATATATTGGCGAGCTCACACGCTATACATAGCCCTAATAAATAAATGAATAATTCATAAACTAAATAATAATAAACATGGAAATAATTTATACCCTCTCGCCGAGTTTTAATGCGAGAACGAGGCCCCCTCCCGGCGAGACGTCTCGCGGCGGTCGCGAGCGCGCTCCGCGTGAAACTTAAATTTTTCGTTTACTTCACCGAGCGACGATCCGAAATGCACCCCCGCCGATTTTTATTTCGTTCCTCCTTCCGATTCGAAAGTGAATGTGAAATTAAAAAAAAAAAAAAAAAACAAAAAAACTTAGAAATATTTTATACCCTCTCGCCGAGTTTTAATGCGAGAACGAGGCCCCCTCCCGGCGAGACGTCTCGCGGCGGTCGCGAGCGCGCTCCGCGTGAAACTTAAATTTTTCGTTTACTTCACTGAGCGACGATCCGAAATGCACCCCGCCGATTTTTATTTCGTTCCTCCTTCCGATTCGAAAGTGAATGTGAAATTAAAAAAAAAAAAAAAAAACAAAAAAACTTAGAAATATTTTATACCCTCTCGCCGAGTTTTAATGCGAGAACGAGGCCCCCTCCCGGCGAGACGTCTCGCGGCGGTCGCGAGCGCGCTCCGCGTGAAACTTAAATTTTTCGTTTACTTCACTGAGCGACGATCCGAAATGCACCCCCGCCGATTTTTATTTCGTTCCTCCTTCCGATTCGAAAGTGAATGTGAAATTAAAAAAAAAAAAAAAAATTAAAACTTAGAAATAATTTATACCCTCTCGCCGAGTTTTAATGCGAGAACGAGGCCCCCTCCCGGCGAGACGTCTCGCGGCGGTCGCGAGCGCGCTCCGCGTGAAACTTAAATTTTTCGCTTACTTCACTGAGCGATGATCCGAAATGCACCCCCGCCGATTTTTATTTCGTTCCTCCTTCCGATTCAAGAGTGAATGTGAAATTAAAAAAAAAAAAAAAAAATTAAAACTTAGAAATAATTTATACCCTCTCGCCGAGTTTTAATGCGAGAACGAGGCCCCCTCCCGGCGAGACGTCTCGCGGCGGTCGCGAGCGCGCTCCGCGTGAAACTTAAATTTTTCGTTTATCGAATATTTCCACCGAGCGACGATCCGAAATGCACCCCCGCCGATTTTTATTTCGTTCCTCCTTCCGATTCGAAAGTGAATGTGAAATTAAAAAAAAAAAAAAAAAAAAAAAACTTAGAAATAATTTATACCCTCTCGCCGAGTTTTAATGCGAGAACGAGGCCCCCTCCCGGCGAGACGTCTCGCGGCGGTCGCGAGCGCGCTCCGCGTGAAACTTAAATTTTTCGTTTACTTCACTGAGCGACGATCCGAAATGCACCCCCGTCGATTTTTATTTCGTTCCTCCTTCCGATTCAAAAGTGAATGTGAAATTAAAAAAAAAAAAAAAAAACAAAAAAACTTAGAAATATTTTATACCCTCTCGCCGAGTTTTAATGCGAGAACGAGGCCCCCTCCCGGCGAGACGTCTCGCGGCGGTCGCGAGCGCGCTCCGCGTGAAACTTAAATTTTTCGTTTACTTCACTGAGCGACGATCCGAAATGCACCCCCGCCGATTTTTATTTCGTTCCTCCTTCCGATTCGAAAGTGAATGTGAAATTAAAAAAAAAAAAAAAAAATTAAAACTTAGAAATAATTTATACCCTCTCGCCGAGTTTTAATGCGAGAACGAGGCCCCCTCCCGGCGAGACGTCTCGCGGCGGTCGCGAGCGCGCTCCGCGTGAAACTTAAATTTTTCGTTTATCGAATATTTCCACCGAGCGACGATCCGAAATGCACCCCCGCCGATTTTTATTTCGTTCCTCCTTCCGATTCGAAAGTGAATGTGAAATTAAAAAAAAAAAAAAAAACAAAAAAACTTAGAAATATTTTATACCCTCTCGCCGAGTTTTAATGCGAGAACGAGGCCCCCTCCCGGCGAGACGTCTCGCGGCGGTCGCGAGCGCGCTCCGCGTGAAACTTAAATTTTTCGTTTATCGAATATTTCCACCGAGCGACGATCCGAAATGCACCCCCGCCGATTTTTATTTCGTTCCTCCTTCCGATTCGAAAGTGAATGTGAAATTAAAAAAAAAAAAAAAAAAAAAAAACTTAGAAATAATTTATACCCTCTCGCCGAGTTTTAATGCGAGAACGAGGCCCCCTCCCGGCGAGACGTCTCGCGGCGGTCGCGAGCGCGCTCCGCGTGCAACTTAAATTTTTCGTTTATCGAATATTTCCACCGAGCGACGATCCGAAATGCACCCCCGCCGATTTTTATTTCGTTCCTCCTTCCGATTCAAGAGTGAATGTGAAATTAAAAAAAAAAAAAAAAAATTAAAACTTAGAAATAATTTATACCCTCTCGCCGAGTTTTAATGCGAGAACGAGGCCCCCTCCCGGCGAGACGTCTCGCGGCGGTCGCGAGCGCGCTCCGCGTGAAACTTAAATTTTTCGTTTATCGAATATTTCCACCGAGCGACGATCCGAAATGCACCCCCGCCGATTTTTATTTCGTTCCTCCTTCCGATTCGAAAGTGAATGTGAAATTAAAAAAAAAAAAAAAAAATTAAAACTTAGAAATAATTTATACCCTCTCGCCGAGTTTTAATGCGAGAACGAGGCCCCCTCCCGGCGAGACGTCTCGCGGCGGTCGCGAGCGCGCTCCGCGTGAAACTTAAATTTTTCGTTTATCGAATATTTCCACCGAGCGACGATCCGAAATGCACCCCCGCCGATTTTTATTTCGTTCCTCCTTCCGATTCAAAAGTGAATGTGAAATTAAAAAAAAAAAAAAAACAAAAAAACTTAGAAATATTTTATACCCTCTCGCCGAGTTTTAATGCGAGAACGAGGCCCCCTCCCGGCGAGACGTCTCGCGGCGGTCGCGAGCGCGCTCCGCGTGAAACTTAAATTTTTCGTTTACTTCACTGAGCGACGATCCGAAATGCACCCCCGCCGATTTTTATTTCGTTCCTCCTTCCGATTCAAAAGTGAATGTGAAATTAAAAAAAAAAAAAAAAAACAAAAAAACTTAGAAATATTTTATACCCTCTCGCCGAGTTTTAATGCGAGAACGAGGCCCCCTCCCGGCGAGACGTCTCGCGGCGGTCGCGAGCGCGCTCCGCGTGAAACTTAAATTTTTCGTTTATCGAATATTTCCACCGAGCGACGATCCGAAATGCACCCCCGCCGATTTTTATTTCGTTCCTCCTTCCGATTCGAAAGTGAATGTGAAATTAAAAAAAAAAAAAAAAAACAAAAAAACTTAGAAATATTTTATACCCTCTCGCCGAGTTTTAATGCGAGAACGAGGCCCCCTCCCGGCGAGACGTCTCGCGGCGGCCGCGAGCGCGCTCCGCGTGAAACTTAAATTTTTCGTTTACTTCACTGAGCGACGATCCGAAATGCACCCCCGCCGATTTTTATTTCGTCCCTCCTTCCGATCCAAATGTGAATGTGAAATAAAAAAAAAAATAAAAAAAAGAAAATAAAAAAAAAAAAAACAAAAATATTTCCTACCCAAATTATAAGTCTAATTTTTCAATCATAATCTCTTTCCATATTCGTCTTCTCAAACGAAAAAAGAAAAGAAAAAATAAAATCATCTCGCAGAATTTGCCAAGTCCCGACCGTACCGCGCGTTTTACCCATCGGCTCATTTACGTTTCGCCTGAAACGCGCGTAGGCTCCCCGCATGGCTGGCGGCCCGGCGTGCGAGACGCCGACACCCGTCGCCGTACGTATATTATGCGCGTCTCTCATGGCGTTAGCTAAAATACATTTTTCACCGCGTTCGCACATTGCGGCGGCCGATATGCCGCGCCGGCTTTACATTTGCGAAAATCAACGTCGTGTGGCCGTTCAGCTCCTTTGTGCGGCTGAGCGAGCATTGCACTTCGCCCGTGTTACAAACTCTGGAGTTCCGCGCAAGCAGAGAACACCGTGAACAAAAACGAGAACGGTCGTAGGATTCTAATCCACGTCCCCACTATTGCCGCGCCGAAGGCGTGCGCTCTCGTACGTTAATATTTGACGAAAGGGAATTAAATTTTTGGCCAAAGAGAAGATCCATGTGGTCCGTCTCGTCAGGTCCAGCGTTCACTTGTTAAAAAGTGAATTTAAAAGTAAAACGAACAGACTCGTGAATCGCGAGAGTGCAAACTCGAGCGAGCGAGAATGTGAGTTATATAGGTGCGAACATAAAGAGCGTGTCGCGGCGGGTGACTCCGTCGCGCCTCAGACGCCCTTCGTATCCTGGAGCGATATAGAAATGAACAGCTCCCTGGTTGATCCTGCCAGTAATCATATGCTTGTCTCAAAGACTAAGCCATGCAAGTCTCAGTAAAAGCCGAATTAAGGTGAAACCGCGAATGGCTCAATATATCAGTTTTGGTTCCTTAGATCGTACATAGTTACTTGGATAACTGTGGCAATTCTAGAGCTAATACATGCAAACGAGGTCCTGACCGGCAACGGGAGGGATGCTTTTATTAGATCAAAAACCAATCGGCGGCGGGGTTCGCGCCCCGTCCGTCGCCATTCGAGATGATTCTAGATAACTTTGTGCTGATCGCACGGTCTAGCACCGGCGACGCATCTTTCAAATGTCTGCCTTATCAACTGTCGATGGTAGTTTATGCGACTACCATGGTTGTCACGGGTAACGGGGAATCAGGGTTCGATTCCGGAGAGGGAGCCTGAGAAACGGCTACCACATCCACGGAAGGCAGCAGGCGCGCAAATTACCCACTCCCGGCACGGGGAGGTAGTGACGAAAAATAACGATACGGGACTCGTCCGAGGCCTCGTGATCGGAATGATTACACTTTAAATCCTTTAACGAGGATCCATTGGAGGGCAAGTCTGGTGCCAGCAGCCGCGGTAATTCCAGCTCCAATAGCATATACTAAAGTTGTTGCGGTTAAAAAGCTCGTAGTTGAAATTGTGTCCTGCGGTGTCGGTCTACCGAATGCGGTACGACAGGCACGTCTGCGGGGCTTCTCGCCGGTGCGTCCACCGCCAGTGTGTTGCGGTCGTCCTCGCGGGCGGCCGCGCGCCGAGGCGGGCCGTCGCGGCTGTTTACTTTGAACAAATTAGAGTGCTCAAAGCGGGCTAACACTTGCCTGAATATTGTACGCATGGAATAATAGAATAGGACCTCGGTTCTGTTTTGTTGGCTTTCTGATACCAGAGGTAATGATTAATAGGGACAACTGGGGGCATTCGTATTGCGACGTTAGAGGTGAAATTCTTGGATCGTCGCAAGACGGACTAAAGCGAAAGCATTTGCCAAAGGTGTTTTCATTAATCAAGAACGAAAGTTAGAGGTTCGAAGGCGATTAGATACCGCTGTAGTTCTAACCATAAATGATGCCAGCCAGCGATCCGCCGAAGTTTCATAATTTTAACCCGGTGGGCAGCTCCCGGGAAACCAAAGCTTTCGGGCTCCGGGGGGAGTATGGTTGCAAAGCTGAAACTTAAAGGAATTGACGGAAGGGCACCACCAGGAGTGGAGCCTGCGGCTTAATTCGACTCAACACGGGAAAACTCACCAGGCCCGGACACTGGAAGGATTGACGGATTAACAGCTCTTTCTCGATTCGGTGGGTGGTGGTGCATGGCCGCTCTTAGTTGGTGGAGCGATTTGTCAGGTTAATTCCGGTAACGAACGTAACTCTAGCCTATTAAATAGACGTGCAACCGGTATCACAGGAGTCCGCGGGCGCGCATCTTGCGGCGTTCGCGTCGCGGAAGTGTGTTTCGCGGTCTTCACTACCGGCGTACAATGAAAATCTTCTTAGAGGGACCGGCGGTATATATAGCCGCACGAGATTGAGCAATAGCAGGTCTGTGATGCCCTTAGATGTCCTGGGCCGCACGCGCGCTACACTGAAGGGATCAGCGTGTCCTCCTTGGCCTAACGGCCCGGGTAACCCGATGAAACCCCTTCGTGATAGGGATTGGGGTTTGCAATTCTCCCCCATGAACGAGGAATTCCTAGTAAAAGCGAGTCACCAGCTCGCGTTGATTGCGTCCCTGCCCTTTGTACACACCGCCCGTCGCTACTACCGATGGATGATTTGGTGAGGTCTTCGGACTGGTGCGCGGAAGCTCGTCTCGGGCATCCGACGCGTCGGAAAGTTTGACCGAATTTGATCATTTAGAGGAAGTAAAAGTCGTAACAAGGTTTCCGTAGGTGAACCTGCGGAAGGATCATTTCCTGTGAAATATAATATAAAATGAATTTTCATTCTTTTATATAGTATAAATATATTTATACACACGCGCAGAGCGCAAAATAAGCAAACACTGCGGCGGAATTTCGCCCTAGGGCGCCGCCGCGAACCGCGGACTGCCGGTGTCGCGGGAGGCGGGTCTGTCGGCCCGATTCCCGCGTCCGGCTATATTCTGTGAAAAATGTAATTTTTTTTCCGATAGAGAAAAAAGAAAAAAAACGCAACCGATAAACAATATATATATATATATATATATATCATAAAACACTATTACCCTGAACGGCGGATCACTCGGCTCGTGGGTCGATGAAGAACGCAGCTAAATGCGCGTCAGAGTGTGAACTGCAGGACACATGAGCATCGACATTTCGAACGCACATTGCGGTCCGAGCAAGACTTAGTTTGTCGACGGACCACTCCTGTTTGAGGGTCGCGCACACAATGCGACCAGACTTCGCCGTCTTCTCTCTTCGGAGAGAAGATTCGGCGAGAGTGTTGCCGGTCTGTCGTCCGCCGGCGCGCGAGCGCCGGACGGACGTCCGGTCAAATTTGACTTGGCGCGCTCTCTCGGTCCCCCCGAGACGCTTTTCGAGCTAGCGACGACGCTGTGAAACCCGCCGCCGGTCCTCACGGGCCGGCGCGCGGGGGCGTTTCTTCGCGCTCTGCGTCGCGCGCGGGTACCGTGCGAAACCGGAGAGCGTTTACATTATTCATATATATGTATATTTATATATATATATGAATTTTTTTTTGTTGTCGACCTCAAATCAGGAGAGATCACCCGCCGAACTTAAGCATATCAGTAAGCGGAGGAAAAGAAACTAACGAGGATTCCCCGAGTAGCGGCGAGCGAAACGGGAAGAGCCCAGCGCTGAATCCTGCGGCCCAGGCGGGCCGCCGGGAAATGTAGCGTTAGGGAGGAGAGTAATATATACACGCGCGGTCATTAGTCACGGCTGCCTGTCCAAGTTCATCTTGAACGGGGCCCGCTTACCCGCAGAGGGTGCCAGGCCCGTGGTGACGGTAGCCGGCCGCGACGGTCTCTCTCCCCAGAGTCGGGTTGCTTGAGAGTGCAGCCCTAAGTGGGTGGTAAACTCCATCTAAGGCTAAATACTACCACGAGACCGATAGCGAACAAGTACCGTGAGGGAAAGTTGAAAAGAACTTTGAAGAGAGAGTTAAAGAGTACGTGAAACCGTTCAGGGGTAAACCTGTGGAACTCAAACGAGCGAACGGAGAGATTCATCGTGTCTTCCGTCGGAGCCCGCGTCCCGGCGCACACCTCCGCCCTTCGGCACTCGTTGTCGGGGCGGGGGGTGTCCGGGTGCGCAGCCGGGCTCCCGGAGCGCGTGCACTTCTCTCTCAGTATAACACCGCGACCCGTTGCGCCTCGGTCGAATGCGCCGTGCGGCTGTCCCGCCTCGCTCCGCGGGGCGGAGCCGCGGCGTCCACGGCCGGGGCGAGTTTTAAAGCGACGGTAGAGAACGAGGATCGCGTCCGCCCCTTCGGAGGGCGTCCGTCGCGTCACAGCGGCTTCCTTCTCGTGGCCCCCGGCGCCCAGTGCGTCGCGGGTGTCGCGTTTCGGATGTCCGTGGCTAGTGGCGCGCTCTCGGACGGGACGCGTCCCGGTCGGCGGTGGTTTTGTTTTGGGCACTCACAGGACCCGTCTTGAAACACGGACCAAGGAGTCTAGCATGTGCGCGAGTCATTGGGAACACTGATAAACCCAGAGGCGAAATGAAAGTGAAAGGTCGGCCTCGAGCCGGCCGCAGGGAAGATGCGCGGGCGTCGTCAGACGCCCCGCCGCATTCCCGAGGCGTTTCGAGAAAGCCCCCGTGCGATTATCGAGACGCACTGAGAGCGTACACGCTGGGACCCGAAAGATGGTGAACTATGCCTGGTCAGGTCGAAGTCAGGGGAAACCCTGATGGAGGACCGAAGCGATTCTGACGTGCAAATCGATCGTCCGAACTGGGTATAGGGGCGAAAGACTAATCGAACTATCTAATAGCTGGTTCCATCCGAAGTTTCCCTCAGGATAGCTGGCGCTCGAGAAACATGACGGAATTTATTCCGCCATTCTGACAGTCTCATCCGGTAAAGCGAATGATTAGAGGCATTGGGGCCGAAATGGCCTCAACCTATTCTCAAACTTTAAATGGGTGAGATCTCCTTCTTGCTCGAAGATGAAGTAGGAGCTCGGATGGGAGTGCCAAGTGGGCCAATTTTGGTAAGCAGAACTGGCGCTGTGGGATGAACCAAACGTCGAGTTAAGGCGCCCAATGAACGCTCATCGGAGACCATAAAAGGCGTTGGTCGCTCATGACAGCAGGACGGTGGCCATGGAAGTCGGAATCCGCTAAGGAGTGTGTAACAACTCACCTGCCGAAGCAACCAGCCCTGAAAATGGATGGCGCTGTAGCGTTCAGCCTATACTCGACCGTCGCAGGCAAGCGGGACGTTCGTGCGGTCTCGTGCCGTGCGATCGTTTTGAAGCCGCGACGAGTAGGATGGCCGCGGCGGTGTGCGCAGAAGGGTCTGGGCGTGAGCCCGCCTGGAGCCTCCGTCGGCGCAGATCTTGGTGGTAGTAGCAAATACTCAAGCGAGGTCCTTGAGGGCTGATGTGGAGAAGGGTTTCGCGTTAACAGCCGTTGCACGCGAGTTAGTCGATCCTAAGCCCTAGGAGAAATCCGATGTTGATGATGGTGTAAAGTTATATTATAATAATATCACACCCGTCGGGCGAAAGGGAATCCGGTTGCAGTTCCGGAACCCGGCTGCGGAACCGTCTTAAAAATCGTTCCCTCGCAAGAGAGTTCGTCGGGGTAACCCAAAGTGGCCTGAAGACGCCGACGGGAGATCCGGAGAGAGTTATCTTTTCTGCCTGAGCGTTCGAGCGCCCTGGAATCCCATAGCGGGGAGATAGGGCTCGGGACGCGAAGAGCATCGCCGATGCGGCGGTGTCCGGATCGGCCCCTCGGACCTTGAAAATTCAGGTGAGGGATACGCGGAGATGTCGCGCCGGCTCGTACCCATATCCGCAGCAGGTCTCCAAGGTGAAGAGCCTCTAGCCGATAGAATAATGTAGGTAAGGGAAGTCGGCAAGTTGGATCCGTAACTTCGGGATAAGGATTGGCTCTGAGGGCCGTGGCGTGTCGGGCCTGGTCGGGAAGAGGTCATCGGCCGAGACGTGGAAGCCGGGCGGGGTCTCCCCGCGCGGTGCCCTCTGGGTGCCTCGCGGGTGTGGATCT
>NW_028280247.1:0-12500 GCF_059751315.1 Micrasema longulum | reverse complement strand
GCTCATGACGGTGCGGTCTGGACTCTAATTATTTTCATACGTAATTTTCAAATGATGTATTTCAATATCCGTTAGTAAGTAAAACACGTGGTAAATTTGCCAAGTGTCCGAATTGCATTGAACATAAACGAAGGCGGACGCTCGCACCGTCGGACCAGCTGGAGACCAGCGTTCGGCGAGGTGCGGGCGTTCGCCTTTTTTTTTGCAAATTTTTTTTTTCAACACTTTTGTGTTTTCATCGTGAAGCTTGAAAGCTAGCTTTAAAGCTAGCTTATAAAGCTAAGCAAGCCAAAAGCCAAAAGGAAAAAGCTCAAAGCTCAAAGCTTAGAAATAATTTAGAAATAATAACTAATAATAATAATAAATGGCGTAAGTATAGCCCGTGAGCTCGCCAATATATGACAGTAAATTTTTTTACGGTCTGGACTCTAATTATTTACATACATAATTTTCAAATGATAAATTTCAATATCCGTTAGTAAGTAAAACACGTGGTAAATTTGCCAAGTGTCCGAATTGCATTGAACATAAACGAAGGCGGACGCTCGCACCGTCGGACCAGCTGGAGACCAGCTGATATAAATAATAACTAATAATAATAAATGGCGTAAGTATAGCCCGTGAGCTCGCCAATATATGACAGTAAAATTTTTTACGGTCTGGACTCTAATTATTTTCAAATGATGTATTTCAATATCCGTTAGTAAGTAAAACACGTGGTAAATTTGCCAAGTGTCCGAATTGCATTGAACATAAACGAAGGTGGACGCTCGCACCGTCGGACCAGCTGGAGACCAGCGTTCGGCGAGGTGCGGGCGTTCGCCTTTTTTTTTGCAAATTTTTGTTTTTCAAAGTGTTTTTGTTTTCATCGTGAAAAGTCGAAAAACCAAAACGCTCATGACGGTACGGTCTGGACTCTAATTATTTTCAAATGATGTATTTCAATATCCGTTAGTAAGTAAAACACGTGGTAAATTTGCCAAGTGTCCGAATTGCATTGAACATAAACGAAGGCGGACGCTCGCACCGTCGGACCAGCTGGAGACCAGCTGATATAAATAATAACTAATAATAATAAATGGCGTAAGTATAGCCCGTGAGCTCGCCAATATATGACAGTAAAATTTTTTACGGTCTGGACTCTAATTATTTACATAAATAATTTACAAATTAAAAAACTATTATTTGAAAAAAATTATGTTTCGTTATAAAAAAAAATATATTTATATTTTTACATTATAATTTTTAATTGTTTCTATTCACTCATATCGAATACACACTTACCCTGTCCTTAAACCTACCCTCACACCCATATACAATCACACACATATTCACATACCTACCAAAACCACACTCCACTTTTTTACACACGCATCCTCACACACAAAAAAAAACTCGCACACATGCACTTCTATAATTGATATTTAACTGAACTGGATTTTTATAATTGTATTTATGTGAAAAACTGATTTGGCTTTATTTTATGTTTTTTTTATTATGTTGTGTATATTTCTTTGTATTGCTGTTGTTTTTCTTAATAAACAAAATAAAATAAATAAATAAATAAAATGTATTTCAATATCCGTTAGTAAGTAAAACACGTGGTAAATTTGCCAAGTGTCCGAATTGCATTGAACATAAGCGAAGGTGGACGCTCGCACCGTCGGACCAGCTGGAGACCAGCTGATATAAATAATAACTAATAATAATAAATGGCGTAAGTATAGCCCGTGAGCTCGCCAATATATGACAGTAAAATTTTTATTGTCTTTGAATTTCCTAGAGTTTTAACCATCGAAAAAAAAGAAGATTGCAAATAAAATCAACAGACAATGGAAATTTTATGTTTTTATTACAAAAAATAAAAATGCATATTTCTCTATGTATTTTTCTGTTATAAACAATCTATTAAAATAATACACATCAAATTTCCATTGTCTGTTGATTTTATTTGCAATCTTCTTTTTTTTCGATGGTTAAAACTCTAGGAAATTCAAAGACAATAAAAATTTTACTGCCATATATTGGCGAGCTCACACGCTATACATAGCCCTAATAAATAAATGAATAATTCATAAACTAAATAATAATAAACATGGAAATAATTTATACCCTCTCGCCGAGTTTTAATGCGAGAACGAGGCCCCCTCCCGGCGAGACGTCTCGCGGCGGTCGCGAGCGCGCTCCGCGTGAAACTTAAATTTTTCGTTTACTTCACCGAGCGACGATCCGAAATGCACCCCCGCCGATTTTTATTTCGTTCCTCCTTCCGATTCGAAAGTGAATGTGAAATTAAAAAAAAAAAAAAAAACAAAAAAACTTAGAAATATTTTATACCCTCTCGCCGAGTTTTAATGCGAGAACGAGGCCCCCTCCCGGCGAGACGTCTCGCGGCGGTCGCGAGCGCGCTCCGCGTGAAACTTAAATTTTTCGTTTACTTCACTGAGCGACGATCCGAAATGCACCCCCGCCGATTTTTATTTCGTTCCTCCTTCCGATTCGAAAGTGAATGTGAAATTAAAAAAAAAAAAAAAAACAAAAAAACTTAGAAATATTTTATACCCTCTCGCCGAGTTTTAATGCGAGAACGAGGCCCCCTCCCGGCGAGACGTCTCGCGGCGGTCGCGAGCGCGCTCCGCGTGAAACTTAAATTTTTCGTTTACTTCACTGAGCGACGATCCGAAATGCACCCCCGCCGATTTTTATTTCGTTCCTCCTTCCGATTCGAAAGTGAATGTGAAATTAAAAAAAAAAAAAAAAAATTAAAACTTAGAAATAATTTATACCCTCTCGCCGAGTTTTAATGCGAGAACGAGGCCCCCTCCCGGCGAGACGTCTCGCGGCGGTCGCGAGCGCGCTCCGCGTGAAACTTAAATTTTTCGCTTACTTCACTGAGCGATGATCCGAAATGCACCCCCGCCGATTTTTATTTCGTTCCTCCTTCCGATTCAAGAGTGAATGTGAAATTAAAAAAAAAAAAAAAAAATTAAAACTTAGAAATAATTTATACCCTCTCGCCGAGTTTTAATGCGAGAACGAGGCCCCCTCCCGGCGAGACGTCTCGCGGCGGTCGCGAGCGCGCTCCGCGTGAAACTTAAATTTTTCGTTTATCGAATATTTCCACCGAGCGACGATCCGAAATGCACCCCCGCCGATTTTTATTTCGTTCCTCCTTCCGATTCGAAAGTGAATGTGAAATTAAAAAAAAAAAAAAAAAAAAAAAACTTAGAAATAATTTATACCCTCTCGCCGAGTTTTAATGCGAGAACGAGGCCCCCTCCCGGCGAGACGTCTCGCGGCGGTCGCGAGCGCGCTCCGCGTGAAACTTAAATTTTTCGTTTACTTCACTGAGCGACGATCCGAAATGCACCCCCGTCGATTTTTATTTCGTTCCTCCTTCCGATTCAAAAGTGAATGTGAAATTAAAAAAAAAAAAAAAAACAAAAAAACTTAGAAATATTTTATACCCTCTCGCCGAGTTTTAATGCGAGAACGAGGCCCCCTCCCGGCGAGACGTCTCGCGGCGGTCGCGAGCGCGCTCCGCGTGAAACTTAAATTTTTCGTTTACTTCACTGAGCGACGATCCGAAATGCACCCCCGCCGATTTTTATTTCGTTCCTCCTTCCGATTCGAAAGTGAATGTGAAATTAAAAAAAAAAAAAAAAAATTAAAACTTAGAAATAATTTATACCCTCTCGCCGAGTTTTAATGCGAGAACGAGGCCCCCTCCCGGCGAGACGTCTCGCGGCGGTCGCGAGCGCGCTCCGCGTGAAACTTAAATTTTTCGTTTATCGAATATTTCCACCGAGCGACGATCCGAAATGCACCCCCGCCGATTTTTATTTCGTTCCTCCTTCCGATTCGAAAGTGAATGTGAAATTAAAAAAAAAAAAAAAAAACAAAAAAACTTAGAAATATTTTATACCCTCTCGCCGAGTTTTAATGCGAGAACGAGGCCCCCTCCCGGCGAGACGTCTCGCGGCGGTCGCGAGCGCGCTCCGCGTGAAACTTAAATTTTTCGTTTATCGAATATTTCCACCGAGCGACGATCCGAAATGCACCCCCGCCGATTTTTATTTCGTTCCTCCTTCCGATTCGAAAGTGAATGTGAAATTAAAAAAAAAAAAAAAAAAAAAAAACTTAGAAATAATTTATACCCTCTCGCCGAGTTTTAATGCGAGAACGAGGCCCCCTCCCGGCGAGACGTCTCGCGGCGGTCGCGAGCGCGCTCCGCGTGCAACTTAAATTTTTCGTTTATCGAATATTTCCACCGAGCGACGATCCGAAATGCACCCCCGCCGATTTTTATTTCGTTCCTCCTTCCGATTCAAGAGTGAATGTGAAATTAAAAAAAAAAAAAAAAAATTAAAACTTAGAAATAATTTATACCCTCTCGCCGAGTTTTAATGCGAGAACGAGGCCCCCTCCCGGCGAGACGTCTCGCGGCGGTCGCGAGCGCGCTCCGCGTGAAACTTAAATTTTTCGTTTATCGAATATTTCCACCGAGCGACGATCCGAAATGCACCCCCGCCGATTTTTATTTCGTTCCTCCTTCCGATTCGAAAGTGAATGTGAAATTAAAAAAAAAAAAAAAAAATTAAAACTTAGAAATAATTTATACCCTCTCGCCGAGTTTTAATGCGAGAACGAGGCCCCCTCCCGGCGAGACGTCTCGCGGCGGTCGCGAGCGCGCTCCGCGTGAAACTTAAATTTTTCGTTTATCGAATATTTCCACCGAGCGACGATCCGAAATGCACCCCCGCCGATTTTTATTTCGTTCCTCCTTCCGATTCAAAAGTGAATGTGAAATTAAAAAAAAAAAAAAAAACAAAAAAACTTAGAAATATTTTATACCCTCTCGCCGAGTTTTAATGCGAGAACGAGGCCCCCTCCCGGCGAGACGTCTCGCGGCGGTCGCGAGCGCGCTCCGCGTGAAACTTAAATTTTTCGTTTACTTCACTGAGCGACGATCCGAAATGCACCCCCGCCGATTTTTATTTCGTTCCTCCTTCCGATTCAAAAGTGAATGTGAAATTAAAAAAAAAAAAAAAAAACAAAAAAACTTAGAAATATTTTATACCCTCTCGCCGAGTTTTAATGCGAGAACGAGGCCCCCTCCCGGCGAGACGTCTCGCGGCGGTCGCGAGCGCGCTCCGCGTGAAACTTAAATTTTTCGTTTATCGAATATTTCCACCGAGCGACGATCCGAAATGCACCCCCGCCGATTTTTATTTCGTTCCTCCTTCCGATTCGAAAGTGAATGTGAAATTAAAAAAAAAAAAAAAAAACAAAAAAACTTAGAAATATTTTATACCCTCTCGCCGAGTTTTAATGCGAGAACGAGGCCCCCTCCCGGCGAGACGTCTCGCGGCGGCCGCGAGCGCGCTCCGCGTGAAACTTAAATTTTTCGTTTACTTCACTGAGCGACGATCCGAAATGCACCCCCGCCGATTTTTATTTCGTCCCTCCTTCCGATCCAAATGTGAATGTGAAATAAAAAAAAAAATAAAAAAAAGAAAATAAAAAAAAAAAAACAAAAATATTTCCTACCCAAATTATAAGTCTAATTTTTCAATCATAATCTCTTTCCATATTCGTCTTCTCAAACGAAAAAAGAAAAGAAAAAATAAAATCATCTCGCAGAATTTGCCAAGTCCCGACCGTACCGCGCGTTTTACCCATCGGCTCATTTACGTTTCGCCTGAAACGCGCGTAGGCTCCCCGCATGGCTGGCGGCCCGGCGTGCGAGACGCCGACACCCGTCGCCGTACGTATATTATGCGCGTCTCTCATGGCGTTAGCTAAAATACATTTTTCACCGCGTTCGCACATTGCGGCGGCCGATATGCCGCGCCGGCTTTACATTTGCGAAAATCAACGTCGTGTGGCCGTTCAGCTCCTTTGTGCGGCTGAGCGAGCATTGCACTTCGCCCGTGTTACAAACTCTGGAGTTCCGCGCAAGCAGAGAACACCGTGAACAAAAACGAGAACGGTCGTAGGATTCTAATCCACGTCCCCACTATTGCCGCGCCGAAGGCGTGCGCTCTCGTACGTTAATATTTGACGAAAGGGAATTAAATTTTTGGCCAAAGAGAAGATCCATGTGGTCCGTCTCGTCAGGTCCAGCGTTCACTTGTTAAAAAGTGAATTTAAAAGTAAAACGAACAGACTCGTGAATCGCGAGAGTGCAAACTCGAGCGAGCGAGAATGTGAGTTATATAGGTGCGAACATAAAGAGCGTGTCGCGGCGGGTGACTCCGTCGCGCCTCAGACGCCCTTCGTATCCTGGAGCGATATAGAAATGAACAGCTCCCTGGTTGATCCTGCCAGTAATCATATGCTTGTCTCAAAGACTAAGCCATGCAAGTCTCAGTAAAAGCCGAATTAAGGTGAAACCGCGAATGGCTCAATATATCAGTTTTGGTTCCTTAGATCGTACATAGTTACTTGGATAACTGTGGCAATTCTAGAGCTAATACATGCAAACGAGGTCCTGACCGGCAACGGGAGGGATGCTTTTATTAGATCAAAAACCAATCGGCGGCGGGGTTCGCGCCCCGTCCGTCGCCATTCGAGATGATTCTAGATAACTTTGTGCTGATCGCACGGTCTAGCACCGGCGACGCATCTTTCAAATGTCTGCCTTATCAACTGTCGATGGTAGTTTATGCGACTACCATGGTTGTCACGGGTAACGGGGAATCAGGGTTCGATTCCGGAGAGGGAGCCTGAGAAACGGCTACCACATCCACGGAAGGCAGCAGGCGCGCAAATTACCCACTCCCGGCACGGGGAGGTAGTGACGAAAAATAACGATACGGGACTCGTCCGAGGCCTCGTGATCGGAATGATTACACTTTAAATCCTTTAACGAGGATCCATTGGAGGGCAAGTCTGGTGCCAGCAGCCGCGGTAATTCCAGCTCCAATAGCATATACTAAAGTTGTTGCGGTTAAAAAGCTCGTAGTTGAAATTGTGTCCTGCGGTGTCGGTCTACCGAATGCGGTACGACAGGCACGTCTGCGGGGCTTCTCGCCGGTGCGTCCACCGCCAGTGTGTTGCGGTCGTCCTCGCGGGCGGCCGCGCGCCGAGGCGGGCCGTCGCGGCTGTTTACTTTGAACAAATTAGAGTGCTCAAAGCGGGCTAACACTTGCCTGAATATTGTACGCATGGAATAATAGAATAGGACCTCGGTTCTGTTTTGTTGGCTTTCTGATACCAGAGGTAATGATTAATAGGGACAACTGGGGGCATTCGTATTGCGACGTTAGAGGTGAAATTCTTGGATCGTCGCAAGACGGACTAAAGCGAAAGCATTTGCCAAAGGTGTTTTCATTAATCAAGAACGAAAGTTAGAGGTTCGAAGGCGATTAGATACCGCTGTAGTTCTAACCATAAATGATGCCAGCCAGCGATCCGCCGAAGTTTCATAATTTTAACCCGGTGGGCAGCTCCCGGGAAACCAAAGCTTTCGGGCTCCGGGGGGAGTATGGTTGCAAAGCTGAAACTTAAAGGAATTGACGGAAGGGCACCACCAGGAGTGGAGCCTGCGGCTTAATTCGACTCAACACGGGAAAACTCACCAGGCCCGGACACTGGAAGGATTGACGGATTAACAGCTCTTTCTCGATTCGGTGGGTGGTGGTGCATGGCCGCTCTTAGTTGGTGGAGCGATTTGTCAGGTTAATTCCGGTAACGAACGTAACTCTAGCCTATTAAATAGACGTGCAACCGGTATCACAGGAGTCCGCGGGCGCGCATCTTGCGGCGTTCGCGTCGCGGAAGTGTGTTTCGCGGTCTTCACTACCGGCGTACAATGAAAATCTTCTTAGAGGGACCGGCGGTATATATAGCCGCACGAGATTGAGCAATAGCAGGTCTGTGATGCCCTTAGATGTCCTGGGCCGCACGCGCGCTACACTGAAGGGATCAGCGTGTCCTCCTTGGCCTAACGGCCCGGGTAACCCGATGAAACCCCTTCGTGATAGGGATTGGGGTTTGCAATTCTCCCCCATGAACGAGGAATTCCTAGTAAAAGCGAGTCACCAGCTCGCGTTGATTGCGTCCCTGCCCTTTGTACACACCGCCCGTCGCTACTACCGATGGATGATTTGGTGAGGTCTTCGGACTGGTGCGCGGAAGCTCGTCTCGGGCATCCGACGCGTCGGAAAGTTTGACCGAATTTGATCATTTAGAGGAAGTAAAAGTCGTAACAAGGTTTCCGTAGGTGAACCTGCGGAAGGATCATTTCCTGTGAAATATAATATAAAATGAATTTTCATTCTTTTATATAGTATAAATATATTTATACACACGCGCAGAGCGCAAAATAAGCAAACACTGCGGCGGAATTTCGCCCTAGGGCGCCGCCGCGAACCGCGGACTGCCGGTGTCGCGGGAGGCGGGTCTGTCGGCCCGATTCCCGCGTCCGGCTATATTCTGTGAAAAATGTAATTTTTTTTCCGATAGAGAAAAAAGAAAAAAAACGCAACCGATAAACAATATATATATATATATATATATATCATAAAACACTATTACCCTGAACGGCGGATCACTCGGCTCGTGGGTCGATGAAGAACGCAGCTAAATGCGCGTCAGAGTGTGAACTGCAGGACACATGAGCATCGACATTTCGAACGCACATTGCGGTCCGAGCAAGACTTAGTTTGTCGACGGACCACTCCTGTTTGAGGGTCGCGCACACAATGCGACCAGACTTCGCCGTCTTCTCTCTTCGGAGAGAAGATTCGGCGAGAGTGTTGCCGGTCTGTCGTCCGCCGGCGCGCGAGCGCCGGACGGACGTCCGGTCAAATTTGACTTGGCGCGCTCTCTCGGTCCCCCCGAGACGCTTTTCGAGCTAGCGACGACGCTGTGAAACCCGCCGCCGGTCCTCACGGGCCGGCGCGCGGGGGCGTTTCTTCGCGCTCTGCGTCGCGCGCGGGTACCGTGCGAAACCGGAGAGCGTTTACATTATTCATATATATGTATATTTATATATATATATGAATTTTTTTTTGTTGTCGACCTCAAATCAGGAGAGATCACCCGCCGAACTTAAGCATATCAGTAAGCGGAGGAAAAGAAACTAACGAGGATTCCCCGAGTAGCGGCGAGCGAAACGGGAAGAGCCCAGCGCTGAATCCTGCGGCCCAGGCGGGCCGCCGGGAAATGTAGCGTTAGGGAGGAGAGTAATATATACACGCGCGGTCATTAGTCACGGCTGCCTGTCCAAGTTCATCTTGAACGGGGCCCGCTTACCCGCAGAGGGTGCCAGGCCCGTGGTGACGGTAGCCGGCCGCGACGGTCTCTCTCCCCAGAGTCGGGTTGCTTGAGAGTGCAGCCCTAAGTGGGTGGTAAACTCCATCTAAGGCTAAATACTACCACGAGACCGATAGCGAACAAGTACCGTGAGGGAAAGTTGAAAAGAACTTTGAAGAGAGAGTTAAAGAGTACGTGAAACCGTTCAGGGGTAAACCTGTGGAACTCAAACGAGCGAACGGAGAGATTCATCGTGTCTTCCGTCGGAGCCCGCGTCCCGGCGCACACCTCCGCCCTTCGGCACTCGTTGTCGGGGCGGGGGGTGTCCGGGTGCGCAGCCGGGCTCCCGGAGCGCGTGCACTTCTCTCTCAGTATAACACCGCGACCCGTTGCGCCTCGGTCGAATGCGCCGTGCGGCTGTCCCGCCTCGCTCCGCGGGGCGGAGCCGCGGCGTCCACGGCCGGGGCGAGTTTTAAAGCGACGGTAGAGAACGAGGATCGCGTCCGCCCCTTCGGAGGGCGTCCGTCGCGTCACAGCGGCTTCCTTCTCGTGGCCCCCGGCGCCCAGTGCGTCGCGGGTGTCGCGTTTCGGATGTCCGTGGCTAGTGGCGCGCTCTCGGACGGGACGCGTCCCGGTCGGCGGTGGTTTTGTTTTGGGCACTCACAGGACCCGTCTTGAAACACGGACCAAGGAGTCTAGCATGTGCGCGAGTCATTGGGAACACTGATAAACCCAGAGGCGAAATGAAAGTGAAAGGTCGGCCTCGAGCCGGCCGCAGGGAAGATGCGCGGGCGTCGTCAGACGCCCCGCCGCATTCCCGAGGCGTTTCGAGAAAGCCCCCGTGCGATTATCGAGACGCACTGAGAGCGTACACGCTGGGACCCGAAAGATGGTGAACTATGCCTGGTCAGGTCGAAGTCAGGGGAAACCCTGATGGAGGACCGAAGCGATTCTGACGTGCAAATCGATCGTCCGAACTGGGTATAGGGGCGAAAGACTAATCGAACTATCTAATAGCTGGTTCCATCCGAAGTTTCCCTCAGGATAGCTGGCGCTCGAGAAACATGACGGAATTTATTCCGCCATTCTGACAGTCTCATCCGGTAAAGCGAATGATTAGAGGCATTGGGGCCGAAATGGCCTCAACCTATTCTCAAACTTTAAATGGGTGAGATCTCCTTCTTGCTCGAAGATGAAGTAGGAGCTCGGATGGGAGTGCCAAGTGGGCCAATTTTGGTAAGCAGAACTGGCGCTGTGGGATGAACCAAACGTCGAGTTAAGGCGCCCAATGAACGCTCATCGGAGACCATAAAAGGCGTTGGTCGCTCATGACAGCAGGACGGTGGCCATGGAAGTCGGAATCCGCTAAGGAGTGTGTAACAACTCACCTGCCGAAGCAACCAGCCCTGAAAATGGATGGCGCTGTAGCGTTCAGCCTATACTCGACCGTCGCAGGCAAGCGGGACGTTCGTGCGGTCTCGTGCCGTGCGATCGTTTTGAAGCCGCGACGAGTAGGATGGCCGCGGCGGTGTGCGCAGAAGGGTCTGGGCGTGAGCCCGCCTGGAGCCTCCGTCGGCGCAGATCTTGGTGGTAGTAGCAAATACTCAAGCGAGGTCCTTGAGGGCTGATGTGGAGAAGGGTTTCGCGTTAACAGCCGTTGCACGCGAGTTAGTCGATCCTAAGCCCTAGGAGAAATCCGATGTTGATGATGGTGTAAAGTTATATTATAATAATATCACACCCGTCGGGCGAAAGGGAATCCGGTTGCAGTTCCGGAACCCGGCTGCGGAACCGTCTTAAAAATCGTTCCCTCGCAAGAGAGTTCGTCGGGGTAACCCAAAGTGGCCTGAAGACGCCGACGGGAGATCCGGAGAGAGTTATCTTTTCTGCCTGAGCGTTCGAGCGCCCTGGAATCCCATAGCGGGGAGATAGGGCTCGGGACGCGAAGAGCATCGCCGATGCGGCGGTGTCCGGATCGGCCCCTCGGACCTTGAAAATTCAGGTGAGGGATACGCGGAGATGTCGCGCCGGCTCGTACCCATATCCGCAGCAGGTCTCCAAGGTGAAGAGCCTCTAGCCGATAGAATAATGTAGGTAAGGGAAGTCGGCAAGTTGGATCCGTAACTTCGGGATAAGGATTGGCTCTGAGGGCCGTGGCGTGTCGGGCCTGGTCGGGAAGAGGTCATCGGCCGAGACGTGGAAGCCGGGCGGGGTCTCCCCGCGCGGTGCCCTCTGGGTGCCTCGCGGGTGTGGATCTCCGTCACCCGGCGCCTCGCCTTGGCCACCCCTCGGATCTTCCTCGCTGTGTGGCACCGGCGTGTTCGCGCACGCCCGGTGACCTGTACGACCGCCGGACGACGGTCAACTCAGAACTGGCACGGACAAGGAGAATCCGACTGTCTAATTAAAACAAAGCATTGCGATGGCCCTCGCGGGTGTTGACGCAATGTGATTTCTGCCCAGTGCTCTGAATGTCAATGTGAAGAAATTCAATTAAGCGCGGGTAAACGGCGGGAGTAACTATGACTCTCTTAAGGTAGCCAAATGCCTCGTCATCTAATTAGTGACGCGCATGAATGGATTAACGAGATTCTCATCTGTCCCTATCTACTATCTAGCGAAACCACTGCCAAGGGAACGGGCTTGGGAGAATCAGCGGGGAAAGAAGACCCTGTTGAGCTTGACTCTAGTCTGGTATTGTAAGGTGACATGAGGGGTGCAGAATAAGTGGGAGGCGGGTGCAAATCCTCCAGACGTGAAATACCACTACTTTCATCGTTTCGTTACTTACTCAGTTGGGCGGAGGGCGTGCGCCGGCGTTAATGCCGCGCGTCACGGGTTTTTCGCGCCAAACGTGTACGGGGCGGCGAGCCGCGTCGGCCGCGGGCGGTGTGCGGTTTTTCAGCCTCCGTTCGTACCGTCGCGTCGCCGCGTTTCCCCGCGTGATCCGTTCTGAGGACACTGCCAGGCGGGGAGTTTGACTGGGGCGGTACATCTGTCAAAGAATAACGCAGGTGTCCTAAGACCAGCTCAGCGAGGCCGGAAATCTCGCGTCGAGCAAAAGGGCAAAAGCTGGTTTGATCACGATGTTCAGTATGCATAGAGACTGCGAAAGCACGGCCTATCGATCCTTTCGTATAAAGAGTTTTTAGCGAGAGGTGCCAGAAAAGTTACCACAGGGATAACTGGCTTGTGGCGGCCAAGCGTTCATAGCGACGCCGCTTTTTGATCCTTCGATA
>NW_028280246.1:0-42951 GCF_059751315.1 Micrasema longulum | reverse complement strand
TAATGTCGTCCTGTTTTTGATCGACTATATTCGCATTAATGATTCAAAAATGCGGTCACTCGTCAATTTGCCAAAGTTGCATACGATTCTAAAGACAAACAAGTCCAGCATAAGGCCCCAGGACCTCAAGCATGGTGTGCAAGCGCACTAATCTATGCATTCATTTTCTCTTTCAGGATTCAGATCTGAGAGTAGTCATCAAATCAAAAACACTAGAGGATTTTATTTCTATTTCTTCCACAGACCTATATTATTCATACCTCTAAACACAGAAATTATTATTAAATGTTTATTAAACCAGAACGCCAATCCGCCTCTGTTTATTATGCAAATGAAAGAAATTGGAAAAGTATCTTCGAAATTCACAATTCAAAGAAGTATTGCAAATTAGATTTTCTTGGTAAATAAGATAACCCATTTTATATGGATACTTTCATCGCGTATAAGTCAGTTTGCGCGTATTGGAATTTTCCAAGCCAGCCAATAGGAAAAGGTTTTCTCATAATGGAAGAAAAATCAGTCTACGTGTATAGCCTGTCAAGTTTAATGCTACCATAAAAAAATATTGTTAACCTTAATGGGGAAGTTCTTTTTTAAAATTTTATTTGTCAACTGACAAAACATAGCAAAAATTTTTTTTGAGTCGTTTTATTATCGCTGTGAATTTTTAAGTTTTGTAATTTTGTTTATTTTTTTTTTTAAAGACAAGGAAATGTTTGCTTTCTTACTGTTAACCAAATATTTCGATTTTGGGAGCATTTTCAACGAGTTCTAAATAGCTCACTATTAGAAAATGGAAACCAAGTTGAGGTAGCGTTGGGTTCGAACATTGGACCTTTGATCCATGAGTCACGTGTTTAAATATAGACAGAATAGTTGATGTTACACAGAGTGTAAAGTGGCCACTTAAACCAGCCAATGACAGGTCATAAGTCCTGTAGATGCCTAGACTTATATATTACCTTCTTTTAAATGTTATTCATCTTTGTTGTAATATTTTAATATTAACAGATCCCCAGGGAGTTGAATCTAGTCTTTGTCTACAAAAATATAGACAAACTTAAAATATTATAAAATATTTCATTTAAAAAAATGTAATATTCATAAATATGTGAAATAACTTTTTCTTATGTGTAACAGATTTATTTGAAGATGACAAAAAAAACGTGGTAATTTTCATAATATTTGAAGAGATTAATTAATTTAATTAATATTAATAAAGTAAAATTGTCGACGCCTCGGCGCACCGGTTAAATCACAGGAACGGGCGGGTTAAAACCATTTTTTTTTCACACAATTCCGAGAAACTTCCTTGGGCTGGTATTCCAAACACTCTCGCGGCCGTATTATCTCGTGTATTTTGTATTTAAATATACGAGAAAAATGGTTTTCTCGTGCCGCGAGAGTGTTTCAGAATAACAACCCTGTACAATTTAACTCCCTTATTTTTACCGTGTGTAAGGATACATTTTTTTTATCAAATTTGCCGGAGCACTGATTTTTTTAAATTTAATGACTAAGCTGTGTACATTATTTGAACATAAAGTAAAAAATATGATGTTGCAATTTTAGTTCATAAAATAATTCAAGCTGAGAGCTTAAGACGAAAACGTTATTTTTAAGACCCAAGACACATTTTTGTTTGCATTTCGTAATATTCAACATAAAAAGAATGACCATATTTTGAATTTAAAATCTTTAACAGTGTTTTAAGTACGTTTAAATGTTTGTAGACAAGCTGGATTAACTCTCTTGAGAGTTATTTATCCAGCCTGTCTACAAATATTTGGACATACTCAAAACATTGTTGGTTAAACTAACTGGTACGAGAAGTATAAAATAAGAAGAATTATTTTCAATCGTTGCTTAGTAGGTGAAATGGTTCAGCCGGATGAATCTCATCCATATAATAAAGTTTGGTTTCAGCTCTATTACTTCACAACAGATGGAAGAGTAAGGGAAATGAGGATGTTTAAACATAGATAAATTGGTGTGAAAACTGACCACTTAAACCAGCCAGCGACAGGTCATAAATTCTGTAAATGCCTAGAAAAAATAATTTATATTGTATTATTTTTTTTGAAAAACAAAAAAATATAAATATATATAAGTACTCACATACACACATACATATAAATTTGATATTTTATTTATTAAAAGAAAAAAATTGTTCTTAACAATCTTGAAAATTTTACATCGATCGATAAGGTGGTTGACAAGTTTCCTCATTAAGGTTTTTTAAAAAAAAACTGATTTTTTTTAATAATCATTGATCAATAAGTCCACTTATATTCACTACACTCTCGCATACACACAACTCACACACCCATACACATACACACACACCCTCACACACCCTAAATATATATACTCACCCTAACTAACATGTACAATAATAAAACGGATACACTAAATAAGAGTACGCATTGTTTTTTAATTATTTTATTTTATTTTGACTATTATTACTATAATTATTGACAAACATTTAAAAAAACTTTTTACTACTACGAGACTTAATCAACAATCTAGTAAAATTATATTCGATTGTAAAAATTGCATCTATCTTAAATTAAATTTTATTAAAATTAATCTTATATAAATTTTAATAAACGCCTTTAATCACATACATATAATGAAAACTAAATTTTGGTCTATATACCATTTTTAATTTTTCTTTTGTGACTAATCGTATTCACATATGATTGTGAAAGATGTTTGGTGTAATTATTTTATATTTTATAAATTGTATTTATATTGTGATACCTTTTAGTGTTTGTGAACTGAAAATAAAACAATATTGATTAAATTATCATATTCGGACGGTTTGACCGATTTGCAACTGGATTTTGTATGTGCGGCGTACGCGAGGGTGGCATTTTTCGAATGTTTGTTTCAAATGCCTGTTTTGTACAACAGTACGCCCTTTTTCCCTGTGACCCTTTAACGGAACCCCAGGGTTCCGCGAAACACATTTTAGGACCCGCTGTTCTAGTGGAATCCACTATAATATCTTCGTCACGAAAGGTAAATAAAATGTTTTCTTCAAATAAATGAAATCGATAGATAAAATTTACATTAACATTTATGATAGCAATACAATAATATATCTTTATATATATAATTCCTCTGTACGTGTGATATCACTGAACTCCCCCTAAACGGCTTAACCGATTTACGTGCGGTTTTCAAAGAAATAAAGATCTTTGCGCTGCGCGTGTTCGTAGATATTAAAATCTTTAATATAATCTGTAAAAAAAAGTTAGGCGCATAATTTTTTTATTCATCGATCTACCAGGGCTGCATTCGACGAGAATGCGTTTCAAATTTTTTGTGTGTTTGAGTGGGTCTCTCTGAATTGAATCTGAGTGAATCTCTGGATGGTTTAGATTCGCAATTGGACCCGGTAGTAGTCTTTTATGTAAAAAAATAAGTAAGGAGCATAAATATTTTATTCGTCGATCTACCAAGGTTGCATTCGAGGAGAATACGTTAGCAAAAAAATGTTTTTTTTTGTGTATTAAAAAAGTTTTTTTTTTAATGTTTACAAACAGCATTTGTTTTTGTGGATCCTCATAAGATCCTTTCCTTAAATTTCCTATAATTTCTAACCATTTATTTCTTTTTACTGGATTAATACTAAAATAATATTAAATTCAACACATTTTTATTAATCGTTTTCCTACATAAGTACACCCCTCTGTTGGTGAGAAGACCGGAGTTTGACGTTTGCAAAAAGAATGCCACATTTATTTTTTTTAAATTTATTTATGTTTTGGAATTTAATTATAAACAAGTATCTAGGTACCTACTGAAATTCAATATTTGAATATTAAAAATTTTTAGTTTTAAAATTCAATCAGAAACAAGTACCTAGTAATGAAAAGTCTTTTCTCAAGCTAATAGCAGGTAAGCCAAAATTTGGCAGGACAACGTCTGCCGGGTCCGCTAGTAAATATATATATTATAACAAAAAATATTCAGTTAATTTTGGCCAAATTCAGGTTTGCCAAAACAGCCGGCGGGTTCGTATTGGTACAAACGATATTTTCAATGGAGTAAATTCCATTCAAATGCACCATAGACTCCGACCAAGTTGAAGTTGGCCAATTACGCGAGTCCTGAGGCGTTTCCTTCCTCTCTACCTCCCATATTCAGGAACGTAGGAGCATGCAGAACCCTTATTCGTTACAAGTCACCAAGATGGGTATAGTGTATTTGAAAATACTCACTCAATTGGATTTTAATTAAAATTCATGCTTGTATTGTACAATTTCCGAAAGAAATTTTACACGATGAGTTTTTCTGGGTTAAAACGCCCGAATAGTAAATTCATTTTGATGAAATCGTAACACTGTTCAATCCAACAATATTCCAAAGATTTAAAAATGTTTTTTTTACTCGACAATATTTTGAGTGCGTCCAAATGTTTGTGTACAGAATATGGATGTCAAGGCATTTGAAAAACATCAGTTCAACTTTAACATTTCTTAATTGAACTTTTTTTGGCACAGCTGGCCCGCCCCTTAAATATAAATAAATTTGTTTTAATAAATCTATATCTTGAGACTAGTCTCAAAAAACAAAGGTTTAATGCGCTTCTTCTGGATTAACAGGGTTTATGACCTGTCATTTGCTTACATTACACACTGTGTACCATTCACCATTCTGCTTTTATTTAAACATCCATGTTTATCAACAGTTGAATTTTGAGAAATTTAAGAGCTGAAACCTTAATTGTTGTGATTAAAATTCACCTGGCTGATTTATTTCACCTACCAGGCAATGCCTCAAAACACTTTTTTATATTTTATATTCCTTTTTGTTTTGTACCATAACAGGCTAGGAGGCCTAATAACAGTGGCGAATCACAGCATGGTGCACCGAGGTTTGAGAAAAATTACACAAAAATTTTCTGTTCTCACCGGTCAAGCCTGGAACCTTCCTTGTGTGAGTTAAGTGTCCTGATCACTACATCACAGAGACTGCCAGTCATATGCTGGATTTCAAGAATAAGACAATTCATAGACCCTGTAAATACCTAGTCTTTCATAATCCCTTCTCAAAAATGTTTACCTCTCTGTTACAACAAATCGAAAAAAAAACGACGATCATCATGTCTAAAACCATTGAGTATAAAATATGTAGGTTTTTGTGAAAATATGGACATGTATTAATATATTATATAGGATCGTTATTTCATTAAGACTATTTAAATAACATGTGATATAAATGGCATTAATGCAGTGTAAAAATAAATGAATTAAAATCAAACTAAATATTTGATGCATAGACAAAAAAAAACACATAGAAAGAGCCGAAAAAAGAAAAGGTCAATCCCGACTTATAAACAAGGGTCCAAAAATGTATAATAACTTATGTCACAATGTTAAAACAGCGACAGCACAGTTCAAATTTATTTAAAATGAAACACTTTTTCATTTTTACCACATAATAGATTAATATATTATATCAATACTAGTTTCAGGTATTGTATTCAGCTTGTGTTGTAATACATAAAACTTTTATATGGTAAAAATTGCAAAGTGTTTCATATTAAATAAATACAAAATGTTTTTCCACAAAGTAAAAGCTGAAGGAATAAATAACAGAAATTAAAAAATGAACTAAAAACTACGATAAAAACCAACAAACTTACCTGATGTATTATTGTAAAATAATTTCTTTAAAAAATTGATACTTGAGGGTACTACTTGCAAGCCCGGAAAAATCCAAAATTTGAAAAAAGTGAGATACTAATTGAAACTTATTCAAAATGAGATTTTTTGCAATAATTTTAAAATTGCCAGATAAAAACACGGGTTAGTTAGTAAGACTTGACTTTTAAATTATCGGCTTTGTTGCAAACATGGCAATCTCTACTTGAGTATTGCAAAATTGGTAATGTATAAAATTGAATAAGTCTTTTCACTACTGTTTCTTGACATAATTATGCTTATGTCATCACTGCTTACGCATAAAATATTTACGAATTATAATAAAAAATTTCAGTTTTAAAAAAAGGTTGAAGTTGAGTATTGTATCAGTTTTTTTTTATTTGCTCAGAATAAAGAAAGATAGATTTTGCCGGGTTTGCAAGTAGTACCCTCACTTGCATGTCGTTCGAGTGTAGGGTATCTATGAATGAGGTGTGATATTTGAGTTACGATAGGAAACGCTAGAAGCAGTTTTAAATTCATACCACCTAGTTATAAGTTTGAAATATTAAAAAAAATTTGGAAGGTAACATCAACTTTTATTTCAAAATAAAAGATAAAGTAATTTCTAGTGCAATTGCATAGATTATTTACACAAGAGATTGGTTAAATTCCACGGGGTAATAACTGCAACTAGTTAACTTGAAAATCAGCATTTGTAAATTACCCACTAAAAACACGTTTTAAATCCTCCTCTACTTAATTTTATTTTATTTGAGAAACTAACATTTTATATTTATTTATAGTAAACAAACAGATATAGTGTTTAAACTCAGAACCCATAACTGATTTCTACAAAGTGTCCAAAGTTAGTAAAGAAAATAAATTACATATTATATAAATACATATAAAAATGTCATTATCACGTACTCGTATATTTTTTTATTTAAAAAAAAAATTAATCATAAATTTCATAAAAAGTACATGTTTTTGAAAAATAAACATATCTACTTTTACACATCTAGTAAATGTTATCACTGTAACTCTCCAAAAAAGAGACCAACTCTTGTGCTTAGAGAGTGACTTACACTGTTTTAGTTGTTTATTTATAGGAGTTTATATAATTTTAAATACGAGTACATAAAAAAGAAAAATAAAAACATAGGATATATGAAGAAAAAACATCAAACAAATATACATTCATACTAATTAATATTTAATGCTGTTTTAACACGAATTCAAAAAAATCTTTAGATTAACTTTAAGTTTATTCATTAATATATTATTTTTAATAATTTTTGGTTCATTGGGAAGATTATTATATTTTTTTACACCTTTGAAGACAAAGCTATTTTGACCATGACTTGTATGGAATTTAGGAATTTTTATATTATGTTGGTGTCTGAGTGACTTTTTCATTTCAAATTTTTAATTTTTTCTTTTTTATATATTTGTATAATGGAATTTATTTTACAAAGAGTGTCAACTGTATGAACCTTAAATATTTTATATAGACTTTCCGTATTGAATGTTGAAGATTTCTTTCAAATTACTTTAATAATTCATCTTTGTACTATTTTAAGATGGTTTAATATATTGGCGTATGAACCACCCCACCCTACAATACCATATTGTAACAAAGATTGTACAATTGAGTAATAAGCTATTTTTAAATCATTGGTTTTTAAAATATTCCTTAATATATTAACATATTCCTATATTTTTTTATAATCAAAGAAAATATTTTTTTACAGAACTTAGTTGAAAAAATTATTGTAAATTGTGCGGGATTAGGACAAGGATGCTTGAAGAGAGGATAAGGGGGGGAAGGGAGATGTACATATTTATTATTATAATGTCTACTAAGTTACATAATGCATTTTTAGTGTCAATTTTAAATCTGACTGAGTGATGTTTGTGCAGCTCTTTTACTTCACAAAAATCAACAGATTTGAGGAAATGTGGATGTTCAAACATGGGCAGAATGGTGAATGTTACACAGTGTGTAAAGTGGCCACTTAAACCAGCCAATGACAGGTCATAAGCCCTGTAAATGTCTAGACTTCCATATCCCCTTCTCAAAAGTTTCCCTCTCTGTTGAAATAAATTTAAATATGATCAACTCCCTAGGGAGGAGATCCAGCCAGTCTGCAAGCATTTGGACATAATCAAATATTTATTTTTGTTAATCTTTGCTTTTAATTTTTGGTTTGGGTAGGTAGGAAGAAATTGCCTTAAGGCAATATGCCCGCCCTTATATGTATATTTATTGTATATGTATATAAAGTGTCAAATAAATAAATAAATAAATGTTGGACTGATTTAATGTTATTTGTGTGATTGACATAAACCAGACAATGGAGGCATATTCTAGAAGAGGGCGAACAGTTGAGTTTTGAATGTACGGACATTAGTAAAATCAGAGGATATTCTGCTAATGAAGCCAAGTAATTTCAGTGATTTATTTACTGTATTATCTATATGCTCGTTGTATGTCAGTTTATAGTCCAAAGCAACTCCTAAATCTCTGATGAACTTAACTACATCAATTTTGGAGTTTTCTATTAGGTACTCGAAGGAAATCGGTTATTTTGTTTTGTGAAATGACATGATTTTGCATATTTTAATATTAAGTTCTAATTTATTGACTTTACACCATTGGTTAAAAAAGTTAATGTCTGATTGAAAAAGAAAACAGTCTTGTAAAATTTTAATTATTTTGAGAATTTTGCTGTCGTCCGCGAAGAGCCAAAAACTAGATATAAAAATATTGTAATAATAATCGTTATTATTACTACGATAATTTGTGAGCAGGTTATTTAAAGTTCACCATTACAATATGCATGTAGTGTGCTGTGTCCCATCACAAAGAAAGCGTTCAAATCAAAAAAATTCATTCAGAGTCAAAAACCAAATGATACTAGTCTATTCTCCTACACTCTTTGTTCAATCCCTCACTTTTCTTCCAATTTAGGATGATTGGTTTTTTCTACGTCCCCTTTTTGGTCCTGAATAGCGCGTAACATGCAGGTCCCTTTGTGACGAAATGGTTATTTAATGACCCCACGTCACAGAGTGTTTGGTACTGGGTGCGCACAACGCTCTGCGCACTGCTCACTGCATGCCCCTCCCGATAGCAAATAATAGGATAATTCCTTTCCTAATAAAAATGTTTTACTGGGTGCGCGCGTGGTTGTAAAGCGGGGTAACTGTGAAAATTTGGACACTTTTAAAAACGCCTGAAACATTATTACATGGAATTCTTTAGGATAGATTTCGTAAATCGCTTTGCTACTAAAACAGTGTGGGACAAAGATAAATTATCATTAAAATAAAAAAAAACTGAGATTTTGAGTTAATAATGTAGAAGTATTGACGATATGATAAACTATCTGGTCAAAAACTATCACAAGTCTAAATGAACTGTTCTCAATTTAATAACACAAAATATAGTCTTGAATTTTCTTAAATCATATTGTGTGATATTTTAAGACTATGATATTTTTAGTTGCTATACTCTTGAATAAAGCTAGGGTTTCCTAGGACAGCGGTGCCCGTATTTTAACGGCCGTAGTGAACAGTGATGCGGTTGACAGCCGTCGTAACAGTGACTAGAAAGTGGTTTCCTATAAAAATGGTGTTGATAACACCGTTAAAAAATAAAACCACTCTCTATTCACCACTACGACGGCTGCCTACCGCATCACCGTTCACTACGGCCGTTAAGATACGGGCACCGCTGTCCTAGGAAACCCTAGCTTAAGAAAACAACATTTTTATGAATTTTGGACTATTACATTTTTGAGTTTTGGTACCACATAAAAATTTGACAGTCATTGTTTATTTCAATGCACTCGCTACGTTGTTTACAGAGATTTCGTTTTAATCACTTTTATCCACTTTAAGTATTCGTTTATTTTTCAAGATGATTTCATTTAGAAGTAAATATATTGTTTGATTGGCTGAAAGACATGACAATCATAAAAAAAATGATGCTGAATTAAAAAAATATGTCATGGATCACATCAATAGCATCCCAAGGGTGGAATCCCACTTTTTGAGACCCCAAACTACTTTTTGAGAGTTCATTGATGGGTCTTAGAATTTGGCAACACTATATAGACTATAAAAAGAAAAGTGTGAACAAAATAATTTATCATTTGTTTAGTTGTTACAGTATTCTACAATATTTAATACTGAATTCAACATTGGGCATTTCCAACCTAAAAAAGACCAATGTGCAACGTGCACATCATATTCAAATTGTAATGAGACGCAAAAATCTGAACAATTAGTTTCATCAAATGATCAATTTAATGAAACAAAGAAAGAGCATAAGACGAGAAAAAAATGACGTGGCAAATGCTGCTACCCCCAATTCAGATATAATAGTCGCATGTCTCGATTTACAAGCTGTTTTTTTATTGCCATGTGGTGAAGTTTTAGACTTCTATTACACTCGTAAACTCGTAACCTATAATTTTACAACATTTGACATTGTTGAGAAAAAAGGATTTTGTTATGTCTGAAACGAGGTGACTGCTAAAAGAGGATCAAATGAAATTGGTAGTTGCCCGTATCATTACCTGAAAACTGAATGTCGCCACAAGAATGTTGTAGTTTTTTGGTCAGATAACATTGCTGGCCAAAGTAAAAATAAATACGTAGTTGCTTTGTATGTGTACATATTAGCAACAGAAAATATTATCTCCATAACACAATAATATTTGATCACGGGTCACACCCAAAATGAAGGAGATGCAATACACTCACTCATCGAAAAAGAAAAAAAGAGAATGTCCAAAAGGGTGCCAGTTTTTATACCCGCTCAATGGGTACGCATTATAGCCATGGCCAAAAAAAATGGAAACCCCAATAAAGTTAAAGAAATGGCAACAAATTACATGTTTGGCCTAAAACAGCTCTCTGTTGCACTAGGAAAAAAATATATTACTACAACCGATGGAAACAAAGTGAAATGGCAAGCAATCAAAATTATACACTTCAAAAAAGAATCTAAACATAGTTTTTTTATCAAAACCGATTTTGATGATCTTTCCTACAAAACCGGTTAATTTAATTTCTATAAATTTTCAGAATGCTAACATTGTGCTACCAGGAATAACTGAACAAAAAATAAAGATCTTTGCAAGAAAAGCCTGTGCAAGAATTTTTTTTTTTTTAATTGTAATAATTTAAATGTCGTTAATACCGCTCGAAGAGAAAATACATCGACTTATGAAGAAAACGATGATTGAAATTATTCCAATTGATGAGACTTTGAAAGTCTTTATTATTTTTTTCTGTTACATTGATAAACTATAAAAAAATATTGAGACGGTTTCTATGTAGTTTTTTTTGTTTTAAAAATAAAATAAAAAAAAATTCAAAATTAATTTTAGTTTATTATTTTGCACCATACCTTTAAAAAAATGATCTCATTTACTACTTTTGTTAGTGCAATAATAATGTACATGATAAGTTAACTCAAAGCCTTGATTCAAATATTTCATTGGTCTAGTTTTAGAGTATGATATCTCAAAAACACGAGTATAAACACAATTTTATTTTAATATTTTATTTTTTAAAACATTGCATTTTAAAACACAAATCCTGACAAACAAATTATAAAAAACCACGGTTAACTAAACACATTTTTTGATTTCTTTCGGAGAAATGAAACTTTAAATTCAATTATCTCAGAATGCTATTTTTTGACTTGTCATAGTCTAAAACTGGGGGTGCGATATGTTGATCGTGTTTATGACTATATTGTTAACTATTATTTTATGGCCCATGTTTGTCTTTGCCACATAGTTTTATGTTCTTTGTGTTTAGTTTCATGAATACATGTTTCTTCTATAACTGTTGTAATTGGCTTAGACTGTTTATATAAATAATTAAATAAATAAACGTCTTAAAAACCTTAACCTCCCTTCACTTATTTTTTTTTTCTTCTCTTTCCTAGATCCACTTCCTGTTTTCTTCCAAATTTATTACTGATCCAGCATTCCTAATCATTTAATATGTCTATACATTTTTTTTAAAATAAATATTTGCGTTCTTATGATCAACGCAAACATTTAATTTTGAGGGCCATTTTCAGCGAGTTGTAAATAAGTCACTATTAGAAAATGAGAATCAAGTTGAGGTAGAGTGGGAGTGGGATTCGAACCACGGATCTGTAAGCCGTGACTCCGAAACACTAGCCACGGAACCACAACCCGAAACAAACATATTGGAACACAATAACAGGAATAATTACATATTTAATATATATATTGTCTATTTAATTAATATCTACAACTGGTAATATTTTATTATTTTATATAGTTTATATTTCTTAGACTTTCTAAATTAATCATATTGTTTTAAATGCTCTGTATTACTTATAATTATGCTTACATGTATGTATATTTAATTGTATTTGTAACTAATATGTAAAAGGCACTAAGTGCCGTTTATTTCAATAAAATAAAATAAAAAATATTGATTCATTTATTTATTTTTTTCACATTACAAAAAGAGTTTGATCATTTTTGTTACATTAATATTCTAATATTTTTTAATTGTAAACTATGATTAATAATAAAAATAATGTGACCTCACTGGGGTTACCCGTGCCGAGGACACTTAACAATACACTTTTTATTAATATTTTATATGAAGGTAAGATGATCAGTCTTACGCTTCAGGTAAGAGTCCAGGGACTATGAAATATTCTAGTGTGAAAACACCCTTTTCAAATAAATATTTCATATCAACCATGTCGGGAATCGAACCCAAGACCTCTTGCACGGTAGGTAAACGTGCTGACCATTACACCACGAGGCCAACTTATCGGTAAAAGATTTTTACATTTCAAAAACTATATTTTTTAATTAAGAAATTTTTAGATTAGCACACTCTAGAAAAAAGGAGCTGCAGACCATTTTACGCAATGTGTAACATTCTTCATTCTAAATTAGATATTATTTTTTTTCAATTCTTCCGAATGTGTTTTGCACAGTGTAGGTATTTATTTTGTTAGAAAACTAAATTAAATATAGTCAATATTTGTACAATAATTATTCAAAATAATATAAGTCACCCCACGTTACCGAGGTTGTTGGATTTAATCCTAATAGGGCGGAGGCACTTGACAATGGAGTGGCTTCTGATATCCTATCTTACCCCACCACACCGTTCCGCAGCCGGTCCCTCCCCGTCCGGTCTTGGCCGCCTCTCCCCCACACTATTCTAGTATGCCGCATTGCCTACACAGGCCGTTCCGCCCGTAATCAGTCGATTACACGCACAAAACGCGGAAGGTTAATCCCGATTCAATAGCACCGGATTTAGATAATTGACTATCTCAATAGACCCCATATAGATAAAATTAAATGCCGAATTGACCATTGAGACAATATCGGATATACGGTATTGGAAACCTTACGAATAAATTGTAGGAGTAGGTACTTGAATAGTTTTATAAATAATGTCCCTCATAGGCAAAGCAGGCTTATACAAATTACAACACACGAATAAGTTACAGCGTGAAGAAATAAAATTTAACTTTTTATTATAAAACCATTCCTAAATAATATAATGCTACCTGTGTACATTCATTTAAAAATACAAATGACACTTTTTTTTCCCGTATCACATAAAATTGCTCAAATATCAAAAGTAATACACAAGTTTATGTGACATCTTAATCAAAGTAAAATAATAATAATCAGAAATTTTAAGCGGGAAATATGCGTCTAATAATAACAAACAAAATTGACAAGAAGCGGATAGATTCCTTGGTACCTACACTCTACACTACGCACACAGATGCGTTTCTACTATCATCTCCCAGGGAACAGCCAAATGTTGACCAAATGTTTTTACAGTTATTAACTAGGAAAAGGACAATAGATTCTGTAAACTGCATACCTAAATAAAACAGGGACCCTTCGAGTTTGAGTAGCGTCTATCATCTTGTTTACCTTAATAATAAGTTAAGGAATGCTATCTTTGTTTAGTTTTTTATCGTTTCCTTTTTGTTCTGTTACATGTTCACTTAATTGCCATACTTACTAGTTCTTTGTTCGATGTATAATTATTGTGTTTTTTAAAATTATTTTTATTGTTAACTTTTTTAAATCATTCTTATGTTGTTGAAATTCCACTTGTCAATGCGTTTTAAAGCTACAAGACTTTTTGTAATGTTAACTATCATATTAAAAAAAATTAAACAACAAATTTGAAAACGTAAATAAGGGCTAGATTTCTTATTGTCCATGCGCTCTGTAGCTGCAAGACGTGCTGTTATCTAGCTCCTATATATCATTATTGTCATATATTATAATTGGAGACGAGGAACTAGAATCCCAACAGTCCATGCGCTCTGTAGCTGCAAGATGTGCTAGGATATTTATTTATTGTACAGCGCCCTTGAGGTGATTTTCACAAAAATGGCGCTATTTAAATTATCCAAATAAATATACAGAACAGTATTTAGAAACACAGTAAAGAAAATATAAATTATTAGAGTTTGATATATAAGAATCGGGTTGTGGTCCCGTGGCTAGTGTCTCGGACTCACGGATCAAAGGTCCGTGGTTCGAATCCCACTCTACCCCAACTTGATTCCCATTTTCTGATAGTGAATTATTTACAACTCGTTGAAAATTGCCCTCAAAATTAAATATTTGCGTAAATTATAATAACGAAAATATTTATTTAAAAAAATAAAAACTAAAGTACATAATCTCGTGGGTATACAAGGAAAACCGGTTTACTACGTTTTTGGCATATTTGAGTCATGAAAACCATTAACTTCAAATTTTTATCCTCTATCCACAGGTGTAATCGGTTAAATGATAAAACCAGCATTAACTGAGTTTCAGACAATGGGCAATTATCATGGGTTTTTTTTATTAGCTAATAAATTAATCTAATAAATCACAAGCCGATCGGTTCAATTTTTATTAAAATCTGTTAAGAAATAAGGGAGATATAAAGGATTAAATTGTAGTCATTTGAATGGTGCCAAAAACAAACAATTCGTGACGTCGTCTTCGGATGTTTTGTGACGTCATCAGATTGTTTTTATCAATGTCTATGGATTTTATAGAATATTGTAAATAGCTTCCTTTTTCTATGTGTCGATTGTTTACATTTACTGCTTTCTGTCACTTATCAAACGCTACGAGTTGTGATTTATAATTTTCATGATAAATTGATAATTAAATGGATCATTATCATAATAAATTAATATTTAGAAGAGGTTGAAAACCCTAAAATAATAAAAAAGATGTAAGATGTAATCCGTTTTCACTTTCATCTGTCAATGCCTGGAACTGGAGTGTGGAGTGTGGAGTGGATAAAAGGGGGGCTAATTTCATTTCATTTTTTTTTTGCACCACAACAGGCCAGGAGGCCTAATTACAGTGGTGAATTACATTACAGAACAACCAGGCTTGAGAAAAATCACATTTTAATTTTTGTGTTCTCACCTGGAATCAAACCCGGAACCTTCCGTGCGTGAGTCAAGCGTCTTGACCACTACACCACGGAGGCCGCGGAGGCGGCCCTTAAGATAATATGCATAGACAACTCTCCTTATATATCTATCTGTAGCCTGTGGCATTACCAACATTAAAATGAATGCATTACTCGTGAATTTCTGTGAGAAAATTTAATACCAACTTGAGAAACGATCGTTTTCGAAAGACCTTATTTTCGAAACGAAAATAATTAATGAAAATATTTATTATAAGGGTTTATATAAACACTAGGAGAATCATCAAAAAATCTTTTATTTGTAGAGTAGGTTAAATCCGATATTCCTCTCGAGTGATAATACCCTATTGTAGAGCGAGTAAAAACGTATATACAGAGTGTTCATTAAACTCTGTCACACCCGAAACCACGATGATCAGAATGAGCAAGAAGACATATTGGCACATTAAATTATGTTTTTATAACGAATAAAATTGAAAAAAATAAAATACTAAAAAAAGAAAATGGTTGCTTACTTCTGCAGAGGAAACACGAGGAGGGGAGGGGGGAATCTTATACTGCGCCGTGCTCCCCTCACTTCTCTCCTGTAAGTAAGCAACCATTTGCATGTTTTGGTATTTTATTTTTTTCAATTTTATTCGTTCTAAAAACATATTTTAATGTGCCAATATGTCTTCTTGCTCATTCTGATCGTCGTGGTTTCGGATGTGACAGGGTTTAAAGAACATCCTGTATAGCGTTTCTTCTCCAATCTTTACAAAGAAAATCACTCGAATGATTTTAAGTGATTATTTTCGAATTAATTTTTATATTTTTAATATTGAATATGAACGGAAAAACGGTTAAGTGTCTTTGTCTGGTTTTTGTTACTAAAATAATATCACATCCAATGTTTTTATTACAAGTAAAATCAACTGCTAAATGAGTTTAGTTAGTTTTCATTGAAGTAAAAATATCTGCCTTGATGAAACCTTACTACGGCGAAAAACTCGCTTAAGTTATGCAAAACAGGAGTCATTCCCGAAGAATTCCATCATTGGTCCAAGAGTCTTTCCACTTCCGCTAATGTGATAGATGCTTTATCTGAAGATGAAGATAGTGTTAAATTTGAAACAACTCAAATTCAGTTAGACAATGTCGCCAGCTAACTCAACCAAGGAAAATCAGCTAAATGCGGATTTTATTTTTCTTATCTAACATAATTCTTTTTTTTCTTAAAAAAAAAATTATGTTGCTTTTTATTTCATATGAACTATTATAAAATGTAAAAAAATATGTTTTATGAATAATAAATATTAAAAAAAAAACAAATCTTGATTTTTAATGAACAACCAAACTTTTAATTTCACTTTACGCAAAACTCACTTTTTGCAGTTAACCGGTTTTCCTTGTATACGCACAATATATCATCATCACAATCATTCTCTTTCCACACCTTATGGTGCATAGGGCACTTCATTGGTACACCAATCGCAGCGTATCTTAGTCATTTTTTGTTACATGAAGGAAATATGATCAGTCTTACGCTTCCTGTACCAGTCCAGGGACTATGAAATATTCCAATAAAATATATTATAATGATCACATGATTTTGTTACACGTGTATAATACTAGTGTAACTATTTAAATTTCTTGCAACACAGAGAGAAAATATTTTTGTGAAGGGAATATGGAAGTCTAGGCATTTACAGGGCAGGGCTTATGATCAGTCATTGGCTTGTTTAAGAAGACATTTTACACACTGTGTAACATTCACCATTCCGCCAAAGTTTGAACATCCACATTTCCTCAACTCATTCATCTGTTAACTTTTGTGAAGTAAAAGAGCTGAAACCTTTATCATGTGGGTGAGATTCATCCGGCTGAACCAATTTACCTACTAGGCAACGCCTGAAATCAATTTTCCAAGTTTTATACTTCTTCTTTTACCAGGTAGTTAATTCAACAATGTTTGAGTATGTGCAAATGCTTACAGACTGGCTGGATTTCCCAGTCAATGACAGGTCATAAGCCCTGTAAATGAGTAGACTTCCATATTCCCTTCTCAAAAATGTTTTCCTTTTCTGTTGCAACCCATTTAGATATGAATGACTCCCTAGGGAGGAAATCCAACCAGTCTGCAAGCATTTGGACATACTCAAACTAATGGGCATCTTTAGACCGGTCTGAAGATGCCCATTAGAGGGTGAAAGCGCTAATTGGTCAAACAAATAAGGTTCCAAGTATTTTTTAATCATTACTTATATGTAAATATAAGTTACTACATCATAACAATGGAATTCCATCAAGAATTTTTAATAAATAATTATTTTTTGTTTTTTATATTTTATTTATTAATCATATAATACAAAGAATTATATTCTCAAAAGTTATTACAACTCGACTAGGGACTAAAGTAAATATTTTTTTTTCTTTTGAGCTTCATTTACCTTCATTATGAATTTACAATAAGTATCTGAAAAAGATCAAGCCCTTTACTTGAACAGCGAGTGTCGAATCAGAATAATTAACAATATTGTCCCATTCAGCCGGATGAATCTCACCCACATGATAATGGTTTTAGCTTTTTTACTTCACAAAAGTCAACAGATGGTAGAGTTGAGGAAATGTAGCAGAATGGTGAATGTTACACAGTGTGTGAAGTGGCAACTTAAACCAGCCAATGACAGGTCATAAGCTCTGTAGATGCCGAGACTCCCATATTCCCTTCCCTAACGTAGCTAGCCTATAGATATGTATCGTTTAAACGAACGCAGTTTACGGTTAGTCAAAGATATCGATTTCCGTTCATCAATTGCGCAATGTATTATGCACAAATGAACATATTGCGCATCCTTCACAGGGAATTCAATCAGGACATACGGACAATCTCAGAGACGAAAGGGTTTTTGGTTATGGGATGTGAAAGCCAAGTATTTACCGAGCTTACGGTCTTAGCCATGGGCTGATTCTAGTCATATCGACTGTGTTTTCGGCCGATGAATATTCGGCGCTTCGGCCAAGAGCCTGGCCGATTATTCGGTATTCTGCCAAATTACTATTCGTGGCACCTCTTTACATTTGTTTACATATGCCAGAACAATGGAAATGTTGCAAGAGCCACGAGCTAAATACTAAGCAAGCTGACTACTTTCCTCAGAGAAATTGGTCGCAGAGAGTCTGAGGGGTTGATGGTGGCTGTTAGATCGCCAACACAAGTTTTAATTTGAATTGTCAATTTATATTTTTAGTTTTTTTTCAGATTTAATTTTTTAAGATCCTTGTGACTTTTAAATTTATTTTTTAAGTGTTTTTTTTATTTAAAAAAATATTTTTTTTCTTAACTATAATTTTTTTTTATTACATCTTTTGATTTATTTTTTACTGTGTTTGTTTTTTTTCTCTTTCTACTGGGTATTTCTTTAAGTTTTTTTGAATACGCTTTTTGCTATACACATACATTTATTTTTTTACTATGAGTTTAAATATGTTCTTACTATGTATTTTGTTTGTACTTAATTTTTTTAAAGTATTAAAAAAATTTTTAACTTTTATACATATATTTTTTAATGTTTTTTACTATGTTTTCACTACATTTATTACATGTTTTTACTACGTTTTTACTATGTTTTCGCTTCATTTTTAACTATGTTTTTACTACATTTTTTACTTTGTTTTTCACTTTGTCCACCATCTTTATAACTGTTTCTATATATTGATTACTGTTTTTGTACTGTCTTTTTTTACTGTCTTAGAACGAGGTGAATATCCCTTATTAGATAGTCAAACCAACTTTGTATAAATTATAATTTTGTATATGTAATATAATATCATAATAAATAATAAAAATAAAATGTAAGGACGGATACAATGCATAACACGGCTTCTCAATATCTTAAGGAACTCTGGAGTTCCTGACGAGCTGGCAGATAGGCGCCTTCCAGGAGGCTCAGTCTCTTGTTCTGCGGTGGGAAAAGTGATACAGCCTCAGTCATGCAACCAGAGTTCCAAATTTGGTGATGGGGCTTTTGCAGTAGCCGGGCCTTTGACGTGAAATGCTGTGCCCCCAGAAATTCGAAATTGTGCAACAGAATCGCAATTCAGAAAAATATTAAAAACTTTATTATTTGTGAAATCGTTTCCTGATTTGAAAAGTGCTACTTTTTAAATGTAATTTTTAGATGTACAAACATAATGTGTATTACATGATTTGTGAAATTAGTTTTAAATATTTCAATTTTTTCTATTTCTTTTATTTCTCCAAGTAACTCATTGTACAGCTTCAATCCCTTGTACAATGAGTTTTGAGATTCTGTTTTTTTCCTCATTGGTAATCTTATCTTTTTTTTACCCCTTGTTTCATATGTATGTCATTGTTGGTTAAATTTTATTATTGTTTTTATTTTATTCATCCCCTTAATTATTTTATGTATAAAAATTGCCACATTATACTTAATTTGTTGCTTTACTGTGAGCAAGCCAATTTCTTTGTGCATTCTTTCTACATTAGAATATATATTTTTTTAGTATAATTCTCATTGCCTTATTTTAAAGAATTTGTATATTTTGAATTTCTACTTCATTACATAATTATTGTTTTTTGATTTATTTCTACTTAGCGAAACCGTTTGATTTTAGAAAATAAATGGCAATTATTAGCGCGTACTGGATCTTTTAAGTATTTCGTTAAGAATGTCAAACATTTGAACAGAAATGGAGAATTTCTGTGAAGACTATGATGTGGCAATCGCTGTAAGGCGGTATGTTATGGTGGGGAAGAATAATTTCCCTTCTTTTACTCTGGTGGTTTTTGTGGTATAGAGCCTTTTGTGGACCGCCTCAATGGATCGTAGCACGGTGATTACAAAAGATTTGGTCCAGAGAGAAGACACAAGAGATGAAAAAAAGAAAAGAATGATGCAAATGTGAGATGGTGATATGGCAGATGTCGTCAAAGAAATTTTTAATATCAATGCGGATCGGCGGTTTTAAAAAAAAAATGTATGTTAACAGCCTTTCAAAAAAATCATCGAAAGGGTTGAGAGTTTTAAATACCCAGGAGTATATTTTTTAAATTTTATATATACATATTTTTTCTAAGATAAACTATAATTATTAATAAAAATAATGTGACCTCACTGGGGTTACCCGTGCCGAGGACACTTAACAATACCTTCTCTTAGTGCCATGTCAGGTATCCCCAACGTTGGTTTTCACTCTGGCAAAAGTCTCTCAGTCCTGTGCTGCCTAGAAAATTTGCTCCACAGTCCTGAAGCCAGTCCAGTCTCGTATATTTCGCAGCCAGGACATCTGTCTTCTTCAAGCCTCTCTTTGACTCTATCTCACCCTTCAAAATTAAATGAAACAAGTAGTACTTTTCTACACGCATTATATTTACTTATTTATTTATATACGGCATTTCTGCCATTTACATATGTGGTATAAAGAGTGCTTAAAAATAAAAATATAAAAAAAATCGAGTATGAAATATTAATATACTCGTACTAAACACATTATAAATTACTTGAAATAGATATATCATCATCATCATCATCATCATCAGCCGTCTCTTGTCCAATGTTGAACATAGGCCTCCCCCTTTAGTCTCCATATTTCCCTGTCCTGAGCCAACCGCATCCAACCACTTCCTGCTACTCGTTTTATGTCATCAGACCACCTTGTCTGAGGCCTGCCGACACTTCTTCTACCCGTTCTGGGTCGCCATTCCAGGACTTTTTTGGTCCATTTAGAGTCTGTGATTCTGGCTATATGACCAGTCCAGCTCTATTTCTGGTTGGCAGCCCTATGGACCACATCGGTGATCTTTGTTCTCGCTCTAATCCATGTATTGGTTTTTCTGTCTCTCAACGAAATACCCAGCATTCTCCTTTCCATAGCTCTCTGTGTCACTGATAATTTGTGTAATTTTTTTTTCGTGAACACAAAAGTTTCACAGCCATATGTCAGTACAGGGAGAAAACAAGCTTCAAAAAGTTTCTTCTTTAAGTAATGTAAATACTTCGGAGATTTTAAGATATATGAGAGCTTACCAAAGGCGGCCCATGCTAAACCTCGCCTTCTTTCTATTTCTACCTCTTGATTATATTTGCCGAGCTTTATTTCATGTCCCAAGTATATATAACTATCAATCTTTTCAATTATTTCTCCATTTACTAAGATGTTACATAATTGGTTTGCATCACTCATTACTTTAGTTTTTGAAGCATTCATTTTCAAGCCTATTTTCAGGGATGCTGTATTAACTTCGATTATCATGTTTTTGAGTTCTTTCTCATCTTTAGCAAATTGGACTATATCGTCTGCGAATCTGAGATTGCTAATGAGTTCGCTGTTGATGTTAATACCCTTGTCGTTCCAGTCAAGAGTTTTGAAGACATCTTTCAGAGCTAGTGTAAATAATTTTGGGGATATTGTATTACCCTGTCTTACTCCTCTTCTATGCGGAACTTTTCGCTTGGTTCATGGAGCTGTACAATAGAGGTTGCATAATTGTATATGTTTTTTAGGAGTTCTGAGTACTTGTGATCCACTCTACAATTATCTTAACCTTTCATTACTGCCCCATATCTCTACAGAATCAAAAGCTTTCTCAAAATCAATGAATGCTAGTTGTAGTGAAATATTATATTCATTATATTTCTGGATGATATTTTTCAGGGTCTGTATATGATCGTTCGTGCTGTAACCTCTCCTAAATCTTGCCTGTTCTACCGGTATATATTTTAAAGAAATTATACAATAACAAAATACATTAATAAATCAAATTATAACTATTCCAACCCAATCTCCTGAAGTTGATTTGCTCTTTTTGATATTATATGCCTCAGATACGAAATTTTACAAACTTTATGGTGGTTAAGAGTTTTCTGTTCGTACTACAATATAAAGAATATACTTTAAAAAAAAAAATTAAATTAGAGAATAAACAAAGAAGACTAACTTAATAAACAGAGATAATTAACAAAATATTTAGACAACACTGCGTATTTATGTTTCTAATTAATTTATGTGCACCTATATTATTTATATTACAAAACGCACAATGAAAGAACAAAAACATAACATAAGCTATACATTTGTGGGGCTGTTGATTCAATATTGGTTTGGGCGTATGAGACAATCCATTTCACTTCTACCTAGCTCCACTATGTCAGCCGCGTGGTGCAATGGTCAGCGCGTTTGCCTACCATGGAAGAGGTCTCCGGTTCGATTCCCGACATGGTTGATATGAAATATTTATTTGAAAGGGTGTTTTCACACCAGAATATTTCATAGTATATGGACTAGTGCCTGAAGCGTAACACTGATCACCTTACTTTTATGTAACAAAATCGATCGAGATATGCTGCGATTGGTGTACCAATCCAGTGCACCATCCACCAATAGATGCGGAAAAGGAATGTAGATGATTATGAGCTCCACTATCTATTTTTTATAGCCTTTTTAAACATTTTCTCGTTACTGATTGTTTTAATAGATAGTAGTAGTGGGTTATAGATTATAGTTGAATAATTCCCTTTGTCCGAAAGTGGTATTTGTTGTCTTTGTGTTGCGGATTATATTATTAGGTACTAGCTTCTCCTACCCATGAAATACAGGAGAACGGGATGAGTTTGCCTGTTGCAATGGTATTAAAACTTAAATAAAAAACTTTGTGCCTATTAAACATTAGTTTTAGTAAAATAAGTATGTGCGTTTGTGTCATATTTTTAGTGGCACAAATAGTGCAAAATGCTCACACATTTTTCACATTGAACGGTACAAAAGTTTTTTCTAGTAATATAAGTAGACTTATTTCTGTCCCATATTTAATAGTGCATTACAATAGTAAATAGTGTATTACAATATTTTGAGATTGTCCAAATGTTTGTAGACAAAAGACTGGATTTCCCTCTCTAGGGAGTCATTAAAAATAACAAATTACAACAACGATGGAGAACAATTAAAAGAAGGGAAAATAGAAGTCATGGCATTTACAAGGCTTATGACCTGTCGTTGGGTGGTTTAAGTGACTACTTAACACTGTGTAACATTTATCATTTTGCCTATCATGATCATACTCTTTCCACACTAATGGTGCATAGGGCATTGCATTGGTACGCCAATCGCAGCGTATCTTAATCATTCATGTAACACGAAGGTGAGATGATCAGTTTTACGCTTCAGGTACTATGAACTATGAACTATGAACTACCAGGAACTATGAAATACTCAAGTGTAAAAACACCCCTTTAAATCAATAATTCATATCAACCATGTCAGGAGTCGAACCCGACTCACGCATGGTAGGCAAACGCGCTGACCACTACACCACGAGGCCGACAAAATGTATGTATTGTATGTATTAGATGTGTTTATTTTAAAGATAAAAAATAAAATTGAAAATAATTTTAATAATATTTTTAAGACATATGAATCCAACCATTCAAAAGCCCATTTCAGAATATTTTTATTTATTTATCTATTTATACTTTTACAATGTTTGTATTTTTTTTATACAGAATAATGTTCCCTCACTGGGGTGTCCCGTGCCGAGGGAAACCATTTTCTAAAAAGTGAAACATGTCTTAAATTAGTTATTTAACAAATTTAACATTAAAAAAAACGCAATGCATCTATTTAACCTAATAATCATTAACACAATAAGCAATATAAACTAAAATAATCATAAAAATAATAACCAATTCATATCGGCCCGTAGACCAAATTTCATAAACAGTACACACATTTTACCTATTTCGCTTATACTTTTCCAATATTGTATTAGTTTTTATAAATGTTCCCTACTAGGGTGTCCCGTGCCGAGGGAAACATTTTAAATTAAGTATAATGAAACATGTCTTCAATTAGTTATTTAACAAAGTTACATAATCAGAAAATAAAAACATAATTAATCTAATGAACTTAATTATCAGTGTATACACAATAAGCAAAATGAATTAAAATAATAATAAAAAAAATTATAAATGTATATAAACTGCAGACAAAATTTTACAATCAGTAAACATTTTATTTCCTATTTGGCTCGATCCACTCATCGATCCGTGCGCAACCCACCTCCACTATCCATTTCTTAATATCAATTTTATATTGTGAGTAATTACTAATTGTCCTTATGGACAATGGAAGTAGATAGCACACTTTAACCGAGTAGTGGTAAGTTGTTTTTGCCGCATCAGGGTGGAGTATCTTGTAACTCTTGTATTTGTGTAATGACTTATGGAAGGTAGAGAATAATTTCTGTGTGCGTAACAGAGTAACAGAGATTTTACAAAAAGTTGTTTTACAGATGTTACATTAAGATTTACGAATATCCCGAGGGAGCTAATTCTGATTGGGACTCTTTAGATAATTTTCATTTAAGCTTTTTGTGCAATGATTATTTATTTTATAAATAAAAGACGAGTGATACTTTAATCCATAAATTAGGAATATCCAGTGACCGGTTTCATCGCTTTCGCGACATCTTCGAGACTGGTATCTTTATTAAGGGGTTTAATGTATTTATACAAAACAGAGGTAAGGAAAGAAAATTCAAAGTTCAATGAAAGTAAATTAAATAAAGTTATTTTTATCTTAAGGATCATTATCATTTAAATTTTTTTTCGGGTTGACTGATGAGTTGATATGATGCTATTTTAATGAGTTTTAGTATTTTATTTTATTTTAAGTGTCCCATCCTTCGTGAGTGTGGTTTTGTAAATAATGATTTCTAAAAAACAAAGGTTAAAAAGTCATTAGTAAAATTATATTACAATAAGGAAAGTATATTTAATTAACTGTCATATAACTTTGAATTATATATCTTTACCTCTGTTTTGTATAAATACATTGAACTCTTTAATAAAGATACCAGTCTCGAAGATGTCGCGAAAGCGATGAAACCATTCACTGGATATTCCAAATTTGTGGATTAAAGTACAACTCGTCTTTTATTTATGTAATAAATTAAAATGAACTTTCATCAAGAATTTTCACTTACAAACTTAAATGTTTCAATGATTATTTGTTTTTTTATAAAGTTTAAATTTGAAGCACTAACTTTGTGGTTATTCATTATAATAAACCAACTTTGTTTTTAACCACTAATTTTTATTTTTCACCGACATGTTTCAAAGCAAACAAGCTTCTTTGTCAAGGTTTACGTAACTTATGTACGTAGTTACGTAACCTTGACAAAGAAGCTTGTTTGCCTTGAAACCGGTCGGTGAAAAATAAAAATTAGTGGTTAAAAACAAAGCTGTTTTATTTATTTTATTTGATTATTTGTTTGATCAATTTGTCATTTGCACATCCCTATTTAATTATTTCATATTCCCAAACTGATTGACTTCTTACGTAATATTTTTTTTAAGTTCTTTTAGGCTGATTATATTTCTTATAGTTTTATAAAGTAAATTTGTTTTTCATTTTTTATAACAAGTTTAATTGAATCTACTTTGTCCACGATTTACATTTACATTGTGCATGATTTACGAGTATGTTGTTTTTTGCAAATAAACACATAATTTTTCTTCCCTGGTTGAAAATATTCTAGTTAGTTGAGGTCATATGAAAGCATAAACATTTGCGGTGTCAATGTGTCTAGAAAGACAGCGAAGGATGAAAGGTACTGGTATAATAAAGGTTATGTTATATACACGTATACTCTCTGTACCGCACCCTGGTATTACCCCCACTCCTCGCTCTGCAAAATGCGTCGTTCTTTTGGATTCTGTCACAAATGTGTCATGACGTCATCGCTTTACAAAATACAAGATTCTTCTTAGGGAAAAAATTAAATGAAAGTATTTTAGTTATGTGGACCTTGAAAAAGAATATCATGAACTGGTTAATGATTTAAAGATTGTGTGTCTTCCAATTGGTTTCGCTCCTACAATACAATACAATATATTGAGTAGATATTATACTCCCAAGAGTTTAAAAAAAAAACTCGTTTGGGACCGTACATAAAAATAAAAGATTTTTGTGACAATACATAATATCATACATAGTTAATACACTCCAATGTAGTAAGAAAACATAATATAAGAAACATAAAACACAGTACTTTACACCATCTATATAAATAACATTGATATTAGGCCAGAGCGTTCTTAACAATTTAACATTGATCGACAAGGTGGTTGATAGGTTTCCTCATTAAGGTTTTAAAAAAACAAATATGTTTTGATAATCATTGTTCAATAAGTCCACTTATATTCGCTACACACTCTCGCATACATACAATACTCACACATTCAAACACATATACACACACAATATAAATATATATACTCACTCTCACTAACATGTACAATAATAAAATTGAGACACATTTAATGTATATATTTCTACCGACATATTGAAACCATTGTATAAATTCCATTCCAGAAAAATGAATTAAAGTAAAACAAAAATAAAATAAAATAAAATAAAATAAAATAAAATAAAATAAAATAAAATAAAATAAAATAAAATAAAATAAAATAAAATAAAATAAAATAAAATAAAATAAAATAAAATAAAATAAAATAAAATAAAATAAAATAAAATAAAATAAAATAAAATAAAATAAAATAAAATAAAATAAAATAAAATAAAATAAAATAAAATAAAATAAAATAAAATAAAATAAAATAAAATAAAATAAAATAAAATAAAATAAAATAAAATAAAATAAAATAAAATAAAATAAAATAAAATAAAATAAAATAAAATAAAATAAAATAAAATAAAATAAAATAAAATAAAATAAAGTAAAATAAAATAAAATAAAATAAAATAAAATAAAATAAAATAACATAAAATAAAAAAAAGTAAAATAAAATAAAATAAAATAAAATAAAGTAAAATAAAATAAAATAAAATAAAATAAATATATCTACCACTATAAAACGATTTAAATAATATTTTGACCCTTATAGTTTTGCTATTAGACTTTTCGTTTTTAAGCTCATCGGGCAGTTTATTGAATTCGGAATGGCCAATATTCTCCAGAGACTTTTTTCCAAACTTCGTTGAGCGAAATTGAGTACCATGAAGATTTTTTGAGTTACGCGTGTTATGGTTATGAATGTCATGATTAAATGTTTATTTTGAATTTGCGTGAGCAGAAAAGTTTATGATATTTAAAATAGTCATGGTGATGTCATGCAGTGGCATCACCTTGAAAGGAAGTATTTTTATCTGTCGGTAGATATGCATGACACGGGAATCCCATTTCAGTCCAAGAATGTTTCTCAGTGCTCTGTTCTGAAGAACTTGTATCTCCGAGATTTGATTTTTGCTGGTGAAATCCCATGTACATGATAGATAGGATAAGTGGAAATGTATCATAGCGAAGTAGATGGCAAACAAAACGGTATAAGGAAAGAGGTTATTTTTTTAACGAGTAATATACCTTTACTCTAATTCCCCTAAGACTGAACCTATGAGTTGCTTATCGTCATGCCTCCATCCCCCTTCATAATGTTTTTTTGTATTAATAAACTGTACAAAAAAACACACAAATTTGACAGAAAGTACTTTACATAAATTAAAGCTACATGATCGCTTGTGGGGACCCAATAACAAGACAGACGTAACAAGGATACAAAGACAACAAAATTGAATAATTAAACCAACATACAAATTACCCTACATGACTCCTACGACCAAAATGTTTAAAAAAAATAACATTTTGATATAAAATACTTAAATAAAATTGAAACTACATGATCGCTTCTGGGAAACCGGTAACAAGACAGATAGTAAAACTAACTATAATTTTATTTAACTAACTATAATTTTGTATTCACTGTTATTTGGCATATTATTTATTACTCTTTTTTTTACACCACAACAGGCCAGAAGACCCAATTAAAGCGTTGAATTAAATCACAAAACACCCAGGCTTGAGAAGAATCTCTTTTTTAGTTTTTGTTTTCTCACCGGTAATTGAACCCGGAACCTTCCGTGTGTGAGTCAAGCGTCTTGACCAATACACCTAGGAGGCCGCCATTACTTATTTCTTACTATAATATAGAGTGAGTTTATAGAAACCATTTCTCATATGTATATGTGTATGCGTGTGTGTATACTGTGTGAGTCTGAGACACTAGCCACGGGACCACAACCCGCACATTGAATCTACTGCTCCACAAATGTATAGTTTTTGTTTTAGGTTTTTTTTTCCTTTTTTGTGCGTTTTTTAATGTAAATAATAGAGGTCAACATAAATTAAATATAAACATAAATACGTATTGTATAAAAATGTCTGAATATTTTGTTAATATGTGTATACTAGTAAATTAATATTTTATTTGTCTGTTCTTTCTTTTAATTTGTAAATAATTATTGTATGTATTAAAATGTAACTGCCTAGCTTAGAATAGAATATGTAGCTTTGTTAGCTGGGCAAAGTGTACAAAAAAAGCATATGATATTAGAATATGTATAAATAAATAAATTATGATTTCAATTATGTTTTTTGTATTTTTTTTATTGATTTCAATGATACCATCATTTTTTTATATTTAAATATGTGTGAATCTAAATTTGTAAAATTTATATTTTAAGATTTATTCCTGGTTGTTTTTTTTATATTGTCTTTTGTCTGGAATTTTATTATTTATTATTTATACTTTGTTTTTCTGGATTGTTATTCTATTGCATCACATCTCACTATAATTTAATTTAATTAATTTTACCATGTATTTTTTATTGTTAATTATTACTAAAAAGTATATACGTTCATAAATATTTAAACAAGCGTAATTTGGAATTAATAAATAAAAAAATAACAAAGGTACAAAGAAAACAAAATAAAATAATTAAACAAATATTCAAATTACCATATCTGACCCCTATGACCGAATTGTTTGAAAAAACACACTAGTTTGGCATAAAATACTTGGCACGATTAAAATTGTACTGAGAAATATACAAGACAATGATATAACAAACCAAAAACACTGACATACACAAATTTAATATGAGGCAACCACGACACTACCGCATTAACAAGCAAAGACAAACGTAGGACAGTCAAAAATATTATACACTTAAAAAAATAAACTGAAGCCTGTTTGGTCAGCTCAATACCTTTCCGGCATTGCACACTCATATAATTAAGAATAGTCCAGAAGGAGCGAAGAATCATATTTGAATACATCGAACTGTGTCCAATAATCCCACCACCATGCCCGCGCGCATTTGTGATGTCGCCGCGTAATGTTGCACGATGGGAAAAAATACAATTATAACACAAATGTAAGGTAAAAAAAGCAATCTGTTAATTTATCTAAAATTTTATTGAGCACGCCAAAATATTGATTGACACAAAAGAGTAGATAAGTAAAGGGTCATTTAATAAGAGTTATTGAATTAATGAACTTTAAACTTAAAATGTAAAACAAATTTTATTTTACATAAAACGGATATTTTTATATCATGTTAAATAATATTTGATGTTTTTAATATAATGTCCGACAATTGTCCACCACAGAGTTGTTTAATCCGGGGTCTTATTTTCATTAGTTCTCTCATTAGATAAGCAAAGTAGAGTAAAAAAAAATACTACCCTGGCAACACTAACGAAATGTTTATTTTGTTTCTTCAACTATCTGACAGATGGAAAAAAAATCAATTTTTAAGTAATGCCATTGCTACTTGCACATTCATTTGCTAAAAGTAGACATAAAATGTGATCCTATCCTGTTTCTTTAAGATCCTAGAAGTATTTCTTAACTTTAAAATGACACAACACGGCATAGTTGAATTAAAATCAGGAGTTTATTGGTAAGTAAACCGACGTCTACATAGAAACTAATGGGTCGAAACGTAAACCTATTCATTTATGATTAGTTCAGTCGCCTTCTGTTTGATGTGCGTATGCTGTTTCTGGACTATTCTTTATTCTATGTGTACACTGATAACAGTGGAAATTAGAATTTTGTGGACTGTATGGAAATGGTTTACTCACCTTTAAGTGATACCGGTATCGATGGATGATTATGAGATGCTTATTTTAGATCGTTTATGTAACACTAATTGCACTGTTTCCGAAGTTTGCAGATGCAGGATATGATAAAAATTAATCAGAGAAACACTTTTCACAGTGTGACTAGCTCACAGGGTGGTAGAACGACAACCATTTGGGAAAGAAAGGATTTAGGTAGGAACGAGATATTTTCAGCCTTAAATGAGTTGCCAGTATACAAAATGTTAATTCAGTACTTAACAGGAGACAAATTCAAAATGAACATGAAAAAGCGTATAATGACTACACTTACCAGACAAGATGTAACCTGACTAGAGCTTATAATATTTCTTCTTCTTCTTGCGGTACCTTATCAGGTCGCTCCGATGCCGACGTTGGCGATAATTACAGCAAAAGCATCTCGGTCGTGCACTTCTTCGAGGCCAATTTTCCAACTTTACATTTTAGTTGGGGGCCTAAAATGCAAAGGTGGAATTATGCACAGTAAAAACATAATTTTGACAAAACATGGACATTTTTATGGGAACTAGACTGTACATTCATTATTTTTTTACAGTAGACGTAAATCAACTCATTGCTCTTAATTTAAAAAAAAAATGTATCAAAACAGGTCAGGAGGCCCCAATTGCAGTGGTAAATTACAACGCAGAATACATAACACATATATTTTTTGTGTTCTCACAAGGAAACGAAACCGGAACCTTTTGTGTGTGAGTCAAGCGTCTTAACCACTAAATCGCGGAGGCCGCCATTACACTAAGAGTCTTACTCAAAGACTTACTTAGTATAAATTTATGCCTAGGCATAGTGGTTGAATACGAATGGGAACAAGAAAATGTTCAAAAAGGCTATAAAAAAATGGATAGTGGAGCTGGGTAGAAGTAAAATGGATTGTCTCATTCGCTCAAACAAATATATATTTATTTTTTAAAAGAAATTTTTGCGTTTTTATGATTTACCCAAATATTTAATTTTGAGGGCCATTTTCAACGAGTTGTCAATAACTCACTATAAGGAAATGGAATCAAGTTGGGGTAGAGGGGGATTCGAACCACGGACCTTTGGTCCGTGATTCCGAGACACTAGCCACGGGACCACAACCCGCACATTGAATCAACTGCTCCACAAATGTATAGTTTATGTTGGGTTTTTTCCTTTATTGTGCGTTTTTTAATGTAAATAGTAGAGGTAAAAATAAATTAAATATAAATATGTAGTGTATAAAAATGTGTAAATATTTTGTTAATTTTCTCTGTGTATTAAGTCTTCTTTGTATATTCTCACATGTAAAAATATATATTAAAAAAAAAGTATTTTGTTAAGTGTCTTCGGCACGGGTAAACCCCAGTGAGGTAACATTATTTTCATTATTAATCAATGTTTATTATGTAGAAAAAAAAAAAAAAACTAACATACTATTCTAATTATAGTAGACTTACGATGGTATTTTCATCCTTATTCTACTACTATGCCTAGGTGTAACTTTACACCAAATTTATAAGTAAGGCCCCATATATTGTAGAGTAAATTAACCAAATACAATTAGACATATCAAAATTAAGATAGAGAACGAAAATAAAATCTAACACATCGTCTGTAACCACCTACCATTTAAATATTTTTTCAATAAAACAAAAAATATCATTTGTCTCGAAAACATCTTTTTCACTTCAATTTTCGTCGGAATAACCACAGATTTAGTACCTTGTAGTAGAAATTCTTAAATATATTTATAATTAGATACTAGTCCACTCATTTATGTGAAACTCTTAAATTCCATTTTTAGAATATTTCTGTACTTTTGCTGTTTTGAAAATACCAATTTTTGTTTTGTGTCCTTGTTTATTTTAGTCGTTCTGTTTAATTTGCACTCACTGCCTACCCCGGCGGGTATAAGGACTAGGCTTGCACATGTAATCTGGGAGGTGCGCTTTGACGTCTAACATCTGAGTGATTACTTTTGCACCGATCGGGGGAGACATTGCCACCCCTGCTAAGTCGTCAGCAGGGTTGCCACAAAAATGTAATGTTTATTAAAAAAAGATACGAAATTATGGTCGTTATCATCATCAGCCCTCTCGTATATAATATATAATAGCAAACATAGAATAATAATAAAATAATTCCGAACCTTTAAGTCCTCTTTAAAATTCTCAATTCACTCCATGATGCGCCCAAACTGCTGACATAACAACAATAAAATTAAATATCCCAACTAGAAACCTCAGACAAAACTTACTTTTTCATACCGATAACCATAGAACTAACTATGGTTTTCATGCCTCTATGCCCAGAATTCTTAGGTCTGTCAACAAAAAAAATGACTTTCAAAATACAAATAAACCTTAAAACTCTCTTCTTTTCCCTAGTCCGCCTGCACCTAAAGTATTCCTCTGTTATCTGGTCTCAATATTATGATGTTCACATCAAAAATGTTGAATCAGTTCAACATCGATTTTTAAGAAAGATAGGCTGGAAGTTAGGCGTATCCAGAGACCAATATACGCTAGTTAGAAACTAGCTTAAATATATCTTCTCTTCAAGACCGTTGAAATAAATCCGACCTTCTAGTCCTATTTAAAATTTTCAACTCATACTTAATGCGCCTGAACTACTGAGTTCGGTAAAATTAAATATCCCAACTAGAAACCTCAGACAAAACTTACTCTTTCATACCGATAACCATAAAACTAATTATGATTTTCATTCCCCTATGCCCAGAATCCTCCGGTCTGCCAACAAACATACCAGTCTTAATTTCTGTGATAACAAGTTGTCATCTTTCAAACGATCACTGAATCAAATTCAATTATAAACATATTTCAACCGCTTCCACTCCCACCTAGTCTACTGTATACCATTGTGTCTTTCTACTTTCTTTTATAATAATTTTATATTTATGAATATGTCCTTAAAAATACCCATTGAGCGTATATATAAATAAACAAATAAATAGGCTACCCTCTTAGATCTCCACATTTCCATGTCCTGAGCGAACCGCATTCGACCACTTCCGGCAACCTGCCTTATATCATCAGACCACCTTGCCAAAGGTCTGCCAACACTTTTTCTGCCTGTTCTGGGCTACCGTACCAAGACATTGCTCCATCTAGGGTATGTGGTTCTGGCTGTATGACCAGTCCAGCTCCAATTCTGGTTACCTATCGACCACATCGGTGACTTGGGTCTCGCTCTCACCCCTTGTAGAATGTTTGGACGATGCTGGGATCAGAGGAAAGTATAAAGAACTACTCGCTAACTATCTCAAAAATCGAAATATAATTGTGAAAATACAAGACATATTCAGCAAAAAAGTACAAGTAAAAACGGGAGTAGCCCAGGGGTCAGTAATTGGTCCCCTAGAATACCTGATATACTGTAACTCTATGGCAAATGTCATACAACACTCACTGTGCTATCAGTTTGCAGATGATACGGCAATTGTTGCTATTGGAGACTTACAAATAGACGCGCAGCAAAAACTGCAATCGGACTTTAATCAAGTTTTAAGATGGTCACATGATTATAGCCTAACAATAAATATAAAAAAAACGAAAGCGTTACACATTACGTCCCCATATAATAGACCAAAAGAAGATTTGTTAATATATGCACACACTCACGAATGCTTGCATATCAATCTGCAAGACTGCAAATGCACAAAAATAGATCACGTATCAAATTATAAGTATTTAGGTATTATTATAGATTCCACTTTTAATTGGGAAGAACAGATAAAAACAGTTTGCAATAAGCTAAGAGTTTGCTTACTTAACATGTACCATTTAAAACCATACATACCATACCCAGTGCTGAGACTAGTTTACTTGGGGCTAGTTGACCCAATTATTCAATATGGATTAAGAATATGGGGATTAAGTTTTAAATCTTATACGGATAGAGTCTTGAGCTTACAGGTACAAATTTTAAAAATTATCGTACCTGTAAAAATAAAGAATGAGGCAAAAGACAACAATAAAATATTATTTGATTTTGTTAACGTTTTGCCAATTAACAAACAGTGTCAATATAAGATAATGACAGATCACTTCCTCGATTGCAATTTCAAATCCAAAATAAACCACCAGATCATGACCCGACAAGTATCGGCACAGCAGCTGATGGTACCACGACAAAAAAACTACTATGGTGACAGAACAATGGGTAGTGTAGTACCAAAACTGTACAATTTAATACCAGCCAAAAATCGTGAAGAAAAAAACCTAATTTCGTTTAAAAAAATAGTCAAAAAATTATTAAACAGCAAGTGAAACTTAAGTGTATAAATATATCTTATTCTTTAATTATTATTAAACTATGTACTTACTTATAAATTAAAAAAAAAAAAATGTAATGTAACCCGCAGACAAGCTTCGGCTTTGCGGGAACAAAAATACAATTTTGTATGTTATTTACTTGTTAAAATTAATAAAACTTAATAAAAAAAAAAAAAAAAAAAATAATAAAAATATATAAATTCTTCAGTCTTTCAATGAAGTGCCCAGCATTTCTACTTTCCATGGCATTTTCTCAAACTGAACGGTTTGGGTAGGTAAGAAGAAATTTCCTTAAGGCAATATGCCTGCCCTTTTATGTATATTTATTGTTTATGTATATAAAGTGTCAAATAAATAAATAGATAGATATCTTCCTATGTTTTTTGTGCAGCTAGAATGTTAAAGAAATGCTTTTTTTCGTACGACTTTTTCAGTGCACAATACAAAATTTGAAGACATAGATAACACAAACATCACTCTGTCAGATTTAAAATTTACACTTAAAATACATTTTGTAACTTGGTAGACATTATAACAATAAATATGTACATCTCCCTTTCCCTTCTTATCCTCTCTTCAAGCATCCTTGTCCGAACCCCGTCCAATTTACAATAACCTACTGTTCTAAAAAAAATAAAAAAAAATGATTGTTGAAAAATATTTACGAGTACATGATAATAACATTTTTGTACGTATTTATTTATTATATAATATATTTTCTTGACTAACTTTTTATACTTTATGGAAATCTGTTATTAGTTCTGAGTTTATACACTATATCTGTTTGTTTACTAAATATGTATATAGAACTATTGGTTTCCCAAATAAAGTAAAATAAAATAAAATGTCATGTTTTTTTATATTTTCACTAATTTTTTATCCACTTTTTTAAAAATTTATATTGTAGTTTATAATTCGTGAGCCGCAGTTTTATTAAATAATTCGCAATACATATTTATATTACTGGTTAAAAATAGGATTTTTAACCATTTTTTTTATAATTATTTGGAAATTATTCCCAAGAATCATTTATACAGTTTCGAAAAACCCATTCACGCCTTTTCATATAAAAATTAATAAAATATATTACGAACAAAATTAAATCTCTTTTTGCACGGCGTGTTGGACGACTTTTAGAAAATGGCTTGAAAATAAAATAATTAACAAACAAAAATACAAACCATTACGTCGTTTCCTCGTAGGATAGGCAGAGGAGAATGAACACCTAACATAATTCATGAAAACTAAGAGTTTATCTTTCTACGCTCCCGTCACCCCTTTATATTTCTCTTTTATAAAAAACATTGTAATTTTTAAAATATTTTTTGTTATTTTTAACATTTTTTGTTCGCATAACCCTGCTCCAACTTGTTCCCAACGTCCCAATCCATAAATGCCGTAAATACAAGCCACCCAAGATTAAATACTGCTTTTATCTAATACAATGCATCGACATGGGGGCACGGCGGGCACAAAGGACGCCGGGCAATGTGTGTGTTTTTAATTCATCATAAAATCGCACCCCAAGAAACGATTTGAATAGATAGCCGTCAAATTTTACAACTACGCAAATGTTAAGTGCTCCTCGTGTCACATATGACGAAATCAAATGGATGAAGCCAAAAAAAACTAAAATATGTTTTATGCAACTACTATGGGGAACAGGAAATCAAAATGACATAAACAGACTACAAAGATAGCAAAAGAAAATATTTAAGTAGTAAATAAACCAACAAACAAACAAACCATCAAGCCGTTACTCCGCAGTGGTAGGCAGAGAGGATAAAACACCTTATCACGTATAATTAAGATTCTATCACTTATTAATTTTAGAGTCCCAGTAACGCAGACCAGAAACCAATCTCTTTTTGAAATTTCTAAATGTTCCTCTAAATCTTTTCAAAATTCATTTGTAAATAGAACCTGCCATATGTGTAATCAGAAATTAAATTGTATTGATATTAAGAACATATCTTTAACTTCCTTTAAAAGTGAAATTTCCAAAAATAATTCAAGTTATGATGTTGCGCCTTGAATCCGCAGCCTATATTACGCAGGTTATGTGCAGTTTTGTACGTAGGCACATAATAAATTAACACTGTATGGTCAACTATATTTGTATTGTATATTATAATGTGCAACTGTGTGACCAATATTGAAAAGTAAAATATTTTGAATAATATGTATTACATTTACATTTCTAGTAATATTATAAGTTTTGTATGATTAGTTATTTTATGGTATGTATAATTTTTGTGACAACATTTACAAAGACAATATTATGTGGAAGCCTCTAATTGGACTTTATGATATGTATTTATGGTATAATTGATTCTTATTCATGTATAAATGTCGGTTGGCTTTCCAATGAAATAAAATAAAATAAAATAAAAATAAATAATATCAAAAGAATTCAACATATTTTTTTACGTTTCGTTAATTTTAAATTAGATATTTCAGTTGAACGTATTAATTATACATAATAAAATAAATATTTAAATTTACACACATTAAAAACTAGAAGAAAATGAAATGATTTGTTATTTTTATTTCAAATATTAAATTCGATATTTGACGGTTCCAAACTGTTAAAACTAATTAACTTGCGAGTGCCCGGCCGGATTACTCGATTTGATAAATTCTTCTATATAAATGCACCTACAACTAACTACAGTGCACATTCGCCTATAAGGAAAATTCATGTGTTTGCAAACGAATACGCAAATGATATATATATATATATATATATATTTAAATATATATATTTAAAACAACACTTTTGAATTTTAAAAGGCAGTGTATCAATTTTTTATCTCCAAATTTAAATACTTGAATAATATTTTTTTGTTTTATGTTGTATACTTTTTATTAACTTATATCTGTATTCTTAATTATTATTTTTCTACATTCTTCTAATTTTAAGATTCTTTTAATATAACCGATGGGAAAGAATGAACTTCTGTTCTCTCTACTGGTATATATTGTAACGTTGTAAAAAACAAGTCCAACGTACCCCGTTTTTGAAAGCATTTTAGTTACATTTTAGAATACAGTTCTATGTTGCCTGATTTAACGCCATCTGACGGCCGCGGTAGTAACTCATCCATGCGATATCCGTGCGCTAGAAATAAATTCTTTTCCAATTAAAATATTTGGGACGAATAGTCCAGCTGTCGCGGAAGAACTCGAAAGGCAGGCGACCACACATTTCAAAAATGTAGTCTTTCAAGAAAAAGAACGTTCAACGTAACGTAAGCCTATTTGTTTTTAATTTATTAGCGCAATTCTTGTAGAGAGATATCATATTCTAATGAGATTGTATTTTATACAGGTTCCTTTATTTCCACCTTTTTACCTTCTTCCACTTTTATCTCCATCTTTTCATTTTCCTACATATTTTTATCTACGTTGTACTATGATAAAGATTTCACAATATGGTATATTTACTCCATGATTTGAATGGATCATTAATCATTACGAAGTTTATTCGTAAATACCTGGAAAAGTCGGTGTCAGATTCTAAAGTTTTCTTCAAGATCATGAGACACAAATTAACAAATGCAATGAAGCAGACGATCATTAACTGAATTCAGATGTCGACAAACAATCTTCTGGGAAATCATCAACTGAGCCAATCATGAGGGCAAACATATCAACCGAAGACGTCGCATATCAAATTCCATCTGCGGATTTTATTTCGTAAAATCAATATTTTTTCATATTATGGCGAGAAGAAAACAATCAAGAATCTATTTCAGTTGTCATTTTTATTGTTAAGAATATTTACTTCTTTGATAAATTTATTGTCAACTATTTATTCATATCAGCGAGGCAGAATTTTGATTCTTTTATATTAACTAATCTTGTTACATTTGTAGAGAATTGCTTCTTTTATTAAAATTTTGTATTTCACTAACGAGTTGTTTATTTCATAGAATCCAGATCATATTTGTTCCATTTTACAGCAACGTATTTTATATATAACGTTTTTGATGCCGTTCATAAAATGAAATTTATACAACATAATCTTATTCTTTTGGAGAATTCTCATGTTCTTGCCGATTAAGCGAAACTGGTCAAGGATAAATTGTTTATCGGTACTTTATTTGGGTATCTTCATTATTTTTATAAATCTTAAAAGTTGGCTTATTGGTTTGTGATAACCTACCTTTACAAATGTCGCCCAACTGGGACCAAATAAATAAATTCAACCTCTTCTTTATACTGACCCTTACAATATGTATGTATCTACTGTATGTAAGATTAGTTTAATTTTATTTTTATTTTTTCTTTCTTATTACTTCATTTTCAACTTGTAACTACTTTTGTGTAAAATATATGTCTGTTCTTTATATTTAAATATATGTAGAACATGTAAAAGCGTACAAGGCGTTTAAATAAATAAATAAAATAAAACATAAAATATAAATAATACATACCTCGATTCCTCTACATTCATACATCTATTCATGCACGCACGCCGATTATTTCTACTTTTGACATGTTCATCTTCAAGTATTTGATAGACTTGATCGTGCCATGTCTTTCTCGTTTTCTGCATCCATCAACATTCGCATCATAGATCCTTTTAGCCGTTATTTCACTGTCCATTCGCTCTACATGCCCAAACCAACGCAGCACCCCTTTCTTGATTCTTTCGATAATGCATGTCTCAGACGATTAAGGATGCACAATACGTTTTTCCTTCCAGTATTCAATAGCAATATTGCGCACTGTAACTCCTTATCTAGTATCAGAAGGTAGTATAATGGTGAAGAACAGGATTTTGATATTGATGAATTTAGAGATTAACAAATATAAAAATTCCTTGACTGAAAAATTGTAATAGAATATTATAATTTTTGTATTTATTTTAAATTGTTTGGTGCCCTTATTGATTTGATACAATTTATTGTCCCTTCGCTTTTTTTATTATTTTATTTATTTGACACTTTATATACATATAAAATATATATACATATAAGGGCGGGTATATTGCCTTAAGGCAATTTCTTCCTACCTACCATAACCGTTCAGTTTGAGAAAATTACAAATACATGAACATATTCAATCTTACAATTTTATACAAAAATTAAAAACAAAGATTAATAAAATAAAAAATAAATAAAAAAATAACGCTTTACTATGAAGAGAGGAGAGGGGATGGGAAGGAAAGAAAAAGGATAAAGGAACAATTTAAATATTAAGATAGTGACATTTCAATCTTGACTTAAATGTAAATAAAAAAGGGGAGTCTCTAACATTAGTGGGTAGATTATTCCACAATCGAGCGGCTACTACTGTGAAAGAGGAGGCAAGAAAATTAGAGCGGTGACAGGGTATTCAAATAAATTAAATTAATTTAATTTATTTTTTTGTAACTATAATAATTGTTGTACATTAAAAAACTTATTATTACTTCGAGGCTGTTTATTAATTATTCATGTTTGTAAATAACATGTATTTTGAGTTAAATTTTATCCAAATTAATCTAAATTTTAATAAATATTATAAATTAGATTTATTCGTTCATTTATTAATTCCTGCAAATACATATATATATTATAAAAAAAAACACTCTATGAAGCCAAAAGCCCTGTGTAGTTGGGATACAACATAATGGAAAGTGGAAGCATGTTCATTATTAAAAATAATAGCAAAATTAAAATTGGATTGTGGTCCCGTGTTTAGTGTTGCGGACTCACGGGTCAGAGGCCCGAGGTTCAAACCCCACTCTACCCCAACTTGATTTCCATTGTGAGTTATTTACAACTCGTTGAAATGGACACCAAATGAAATATTTAAGTAAATTATAAGAAGGCTAATATTTTTTTTATTAAAAAAAATCAATTATTACATTAGCATATATTTCAATAAATATCTCGACTACACGCTTCATAGTATATAAATCTATGCAATGTCTTGCAGCAGTCTCCAGCAATGGTCTCATTCCTTGGACAAAATCCAAACATGTACATTTTCCTGAAAACGGCATTCGTGTTGGAGAACGTATTGCGTTATTTTATTTATTTTTTGTAATATACACGTGTTTCAACGGTGGTTAGGTATCCAAAACAAAACACTTTTATTGGATTTGATTCTATTTTTATTTTTTTAAATATACATGACGCCTTTCATCTTATTCGGATATTATCAAACTAACTGAAATATTATTTATTGACTCGGCGTTAACATTGTGGAATAACATATTGAATTGTTTAAATGAAACACTTTGTTTTAAGTCCACTGAGTTTATATATTTAACACGACATGTTTCGGACACGCAGTACTGTCCATCTACAGGTGTATTTAAAAAACTGTTTTAAATTATTATACTATATTATACTATTTTAAATTTATTTTAAATTTATATTTATACTGTTTTAAAAACCTGTAGATGGATAGTACTGCGTGTCCGAAACATGTCGTGTTAAATATATGAACTCAGTGGACTAAAAACAAAGTGTTTTATTTATACAATTCTAACTGAAATATTTACAATGTTTTCTTAAATACTAACAATAGTTCCTGTTTAATGATATGTGTGTATCAATTAAACAGTAATTATTGTAGATTTAATTAAATATCTGGGCATTTTAAAATATGAAAATTTAAAATGGAATAATCAAATCGAACATGTTAAAAATATATTAAAAAAACAAATTTACTTTTTTAAAACTATAAGCAATATAATCAGCTTAAAAGAACTTGTGAAAACATATAACGTATTAAGTCAATCAGTTTTATAATATGGAATAATTGGATGGGGATGTGCTAATGACACGTTGATCAAACAAATAATTATTGCACAAAAAGCTTAAATAAAATTTTCTTAAGAGTCCCAATCAGAACTAGACGTAACATCTGTAGAACAACTTTATATAAAAGCCCTGTTACTGTACGCACACAAACATTATTCTCTCCCTTCCATAACTCATTAAGAGTTACTAGATACTCCACCCTGATGCTGCAAAAACAATTAAAAATTCATACAACCTTTGGTTAAAGAGGATTGGCCTACTACTCGGTTAAAGTGTACAATCTGCTTCAATTGTCCATAAGGACAATTAGTTAGTACTCATAATATAAAACTGCTATTAAGAAATGGACAGTGGAGAGGGAATGCGCATAGATCGATAAGTAGATCAAGCCAAATAGGTAAAAAATTGTGTCCTGTTTATGAAATTTGGTCTTCAAATCTGTGTGAATTTGTTGTGTTTTCTTATGATTATTTTAGTTTATATTGCGTTATTATGTTTAAGATAATAATTACGTTTATGGGATTAATTACGTTATTAATTTTCTATTATGTTAACTATGTTAAATAACTAAGTAAGTGCAAAGTTATGAGATTTTTGTCTGGAAAATCCAATCATATACGACTACTCACTGAACGATGAAATATTATCATCTGTGTCTAGTATACGAGATTTGGGTATTATACTTGACACTCAACTTTCTTTTAGAATTCATATTGAACATGTTATCAATAAATACTTAAAACTTCTTGGATTTATTAACAGAAGCACAGCTGATTTCAAAAATATCAATACCCTTAAAACTCTCTTCTGTTCCCTAGTTCGCCCGCGCCTAGAGTATTCCTTTGTTATCTGGTCTCCATATTATGATGTTCACATCAAGAATATCGAATCAGTTCAACAACGATAGGCTGGAGGTTGGGCTTATCCAGAGACCTATATACAAATAATGAGTTAGAAACTACCTTGAATATATCTTCTCTTCAAGACCGTCAAAAAAAATCCGACCTTATAGTCCCATTTAAAGTTCTCAACTCACTCTTTGATGCGCCTGTACTACTGAGCTCAAAAAAATTAAATATCTCAACTAGAAACCTCAGACAAAACTTACTCTTTCATACCGATATCCATAGAACTAACTACGGTTTTCATTCCCCTATGCCCAGAATTCTTACGTCTGCCAACAAACATACCAGTCTTGATTTTTTTGATAACAAGTTGTCTTCTTTCAAACGATCACTGAATCAAATTCAATTATTTACACCTCTCTCCCGCTTCCACTCCCACAAAGTCTACTATAAACCATTGAGTCTTTCTAATTTTTTAATAATAATTTTCTATGCGTAAATGTGTCCATAAAAATGACCATTAGGCGTGTGTATAAATAAATAAATAACTAATCTAAGGCATGTTTCACTTATTGTAAAATGTTTCCCTTGGCACGGGACAACTCTGCGAGGGAACACTATTCTGTATAAAAAAATAATACAAACATTGCAAAAGTGTAAATAAATAAATAAGGAAAACTTTTTATATATTTTAGTTAATTTGATAATGTACCAACAAGACAAAACGCGTCGCATATATGTAAAAAAAAATACAAAAAAATTAATCCAATAAAAGTGTTTTATTTTGGATACCTTACCAAAATAAAAATGTAGAACTCTACCAATTAGCTGCATACACAATTAATATATGTATGTGTATGAATAAAATAAAATACTTCTTTATTACCTTCTCTAAAATGTTCTTCATCTCTGTTGTAATACGTTCGCATTCAACATAGTTTTATACTTGCAATCCATACA
>NW_028280245.1:0-34805 GCF_059751315.1 Micrasema longulum | reverse complement strand
TCTCTTCGTCAGAACACCAATTAAACCAACATGCAAAACCCACTATACACCTTCACCAAAGTTGTTGCAAAAAAATATAAAACCAACACGACATGCATTTTATAAAGCACATGTACTGATTCCATAAATTTGGGAATGAGATTATTTTTAACACAGGATTTTTAACACATCCCTCAATATTTATTATGAAAAAAAATATTAAGGGATGTGATTTTATACTTAATTGTTAGTTATTTATAATGTTGTTTACACTGTATAATATTCACCAGTCTGAAGATGCCCATTAGAGGGTGAAAGCGCTAATTGGTCAAAATAAATAAGTGGAAGTGTACCAAGTATTTTTAAATTAATAACTTATATGTAAATATAAGTTATTACATCATTACAATGGAATTCCATCAAGAATTGTCAATAAATAATTTAAACGAAAGAATATGTTTTTGTTTTAATGGAATATAGTTTTTCTGTAACTCTCTCGCAGACGCCTCTCCAAACACTGTGCGAAAAAGACAACTGCACGTCAGACTGATTCATTCTAACTAAACTTGACAAAATAAGGTCTCGTATTTCCGTTTGCCGCACCCCAATAACTGAACCAATATGGTTTTTTTTAAAGAAGAAAAAAGGAATATTTTCTGTGTCGGCACGTTTTGCTTTTTTAAAAAATAGTATACCGAACGTCCGAAGACGGCAGATAAAACTACCCGGTTTTAAGGTTTTTTGGGGGTCCCATCTCTTAAAAAAATTACAAATTAGAATCCTTAAAATGTTAGCAGGTAAAACCAACATGATTACTGGTCAAAATGACTACGAAAATCTTTTCCTGATGTGTAAAGTTTTGACGGTACAGAATATGATATACTATCGCCTGGTAACAGAGGACTTCATGAATTTCTACAAAACGCCAATATCACATAAGCAAAATGTGAATTGAACAGGAATGTTGCGTCTCATAAAATGAAATAATACGGACCAAAATGGACACCAAGTCATTGGAACAATAGGCATAATCCCCCAGTCTACACACGTGCGTTTCCAGAAATTTTCCAGCAGCCTAGTGGACCACATGGTGACGATATCTACCTACTGTCTACAAAAGATTCTCTTCGGACATCTATCTCCCTTTGTTAACCATGGAGTTGATACAGTGCTTTATTTATTTAGTTTTTTATTGCTTAGTTCTTGGCATGAACACTTGACAAACTTACTACTATGCTCTATTTTTTATAAATTTATTGATATCATTCTAACTTTGCTAGAATTCCACTCGTCCATGCGCTTTGTAGCTGCACGATGATTGGTTATCTAGCTTTCATATACCAACTTAAAAATACCTAAATTTTATAAATGGGGTCTAGAATTCCAATCGTCTATGCGCTTAGTAGCTGCAAGACGTGTTGTAATCTTACTCCTTTTTATTATTCATATTATTTTTTTTATTTTTTTTAGTATCATTAATACAATAAATTTATTTGTCAATTTTTAAAATGTGTAAATGGGGGCTAAATTTCTAACTGTCTATGCGCTCTGTAGCTGCAAGACGTCCTGTAATCTAGCTCCTATCTGTTATAATTTTTTATTGATCTTAATAGAAAACGAGGAACTAGAATCCCAACCGTCCATGCGCTCTGTAGCTGCAAGACGTACTGGGATATTTATTAATTGTACAGCGTCCTTGAGGTGATTTTCACAAAAATGGCGCTATATAAATTATCCAACTATAAGCATAAAACGCGCCAAAAAGTGAGAGGAAATTTCATAGAAAGAATAGCTCTTAATGCGTATGGAGAGAGGACCAGGGCGTATATACTCCCTTGCATAGTAAAGAGACTCCCGGACGAAATAAAAAATAAACAAAAATAAAGTAAAATTGGTTTTAAAAATATTTTTCCTAAATTCTAAGTTTAGTGTGTAAAAAAAAAAGGGGAAACCAAACTATTTAAAACAGTGTCAAAAAAAGTGTTTGTTTATTATTTTTTATATATTTCGGTATCAAATAAGACTTAAATTTACTTGTATTTAATTTTTTCAAACTTTTATTTTATTGATATATTTAAGATTTTTTTATATTTTTATGTAAACATTATTTTATTGTGTTACCAAAGTTTTTAAAGAGAGAAATCCCTGCAAAAAAAATTGTTTAGAAGAATGCTTATGTGAAAAAAATTTCGATAAAAAAAAAATAAAAGAAAAATATTTTTTAAAAAAAAACAAGCAATTAGGACACTTTAATGGTAAATATCTTCTGTAGTGTGTAAAAAATTACTAGAGCGATGATTTTTTTTAGTTTGCACAGAACAAAAGCGTTCCACGAAAAGGCCATTTAAAGGGGGCGGCCTCCGTGGTGTAGTGGTCAAGACGCTTGACTCACAGACGGAAGGTTCCGGGTTCGATTCCCGGTGAGAACACAAAAATTAAATGTGATTTTTCTCAAGCCTGGGTGTTCTGTGATGTAATTCACCGCTGTAATTGGGCCTCCTGGCCTGTTGTGGTGCAAAAATAAAATAAAATAAATAAACCAGCTAATGACAGATCATAAGCCCTGTAAATACCTAGACTTCCATATTCCGTTCTTAAAATGTTTTCCCTCTTTGTTGTCACAAATTTAGATCTAAATAACTCCGTTGGGAGGCCATCCAGCCTGACTACAACATTTGGACACACCCAAAACATGTTGATAAAAGAGACAACTTTCGGCCGGGCACTATTATTTAATCTCTAAGTTACGATATGAACAATTTAAGACTTAAACTTTCACAGTCTAGCAAATCCTGAGACCTTTAACCTTAAGTTTCATATGGCTTCCTATCCTATCCGATTACTAACTCTTATTACGTCATTATTAATTTGTTGTCAACGAAAAAACTTGTCAGTTTATTTTATCAAGGATCAAATATAAGAACCATTGCTTCGCATCATTCCGATAGAAGCAATTTTTTTTTTTTATTTTTTTATTTATTTCTTAAGGTAGCTTATATTAAAACTAATATAAACTGTTATGTACATTTACATCATCTATATATATTTACATTTCCTTACAGTAAGTTATACATTTATTTTTAAATTCTTTCAGACACTTTTCATTCTTCATACATTCAGGCATCTCATTATACATTTTTAAACCCTTATACATCAAACAATTTTGCGACTAGGCTCTTTTCAATAATGGTAGTCTTATTTTATCCTTTTGTCTAGTAGCACATTCATGACAATTTTTGTTTAAGACAACTTTATCCTTAAAATTTTTTGGTAATTTATCGTGAAAAAATTTATGTATAAATATCAACATATTTAATTTAAGTCTCCTTCTTACAGATAACCATTTTAGTTCATCTCTCATTTTCATTCATTCTCTCATATTACTGACGATTGAACTATTAATTATATTCTTAGGTTGTAAATTTTTTTTTATTTTTTATTTGAAAATTTATTTATAAATCCTTACGGATTATAACATTAATTTTACATAAAATAATATATACATTTTTCATTTATACTCTGTTGTTCAAAATAATATTTTTTACATCTTTTGTAAAGTTTGTCTGAGTCTTTTGTTTAGTTTTGTCTGGTAGTTTATTGTATAATTTCAGTCCCTGGTTCATTAGTCTTGATTGGCCTTGTCTTGTTTTAGAAAGTTGTATATGGTATTTGTCTGATATTCTCGTATTATGTCCATGTTGACTACAATTTTTTACTAGTTTTAGTTCTTCGTCTACAATTACATTAGTGGCTAATTTATGGATAAATTTTAATGATTCTAGTTGAAAGAGTTCAGTTATATTTAATTGCTTAGTTTGTCTAAAAAGTTCTCTAGTTGCAGTTAAATAGGGAAGGTCATATACTAACTTTAAAATTTTATTTTGTTGTCTTTGTAGTCTGTTTATGTCATTTTGATATCCTGCTCCCCATAATAGTTGCGTATAACATATTTTAGTTTTTACATAGGCTTCATACATTAGAATTTTTTCCGTTTTTGGAACAAAGTTTTTGATTTTTAAAAAAAGACTCGATAATGTCGCCACTTTGTTAATTAAATTGTTGATATGAATTGTCCATGTTAATTGTCTGTCTATTGTTAGTCCTAAGTATTTAACATGTTCAATTTCAGTAAGTCGTTCATTATTTATGTAAGCATCTACTTTATGACATTTTTTTCTAGTTTCAAAATGGATAATATTGCTTTTTTTTTCATTAAGTGTAAGTAAGTTTGTGTTTGTCCATTTAGTCAACATAGTTAGGTCTTTGTTTATGTCATTGTTTGTTAATACGTTATTATATAAATAAAACACGAGTGATACTTTAATCCACAAATTTGGAATATCCAGTGACCGGTTTATCGCTTTCGCGACATCTTCGAGACTGGTATCTTTATTAAAAAGTTAAATGTATTTATACAGAACAGAGGTAAGGATACATAATTCAAAGTTATGTGTAAGTAAATTAAATAAAGTTATTTTTATCTTAAGGATCATTATCAACAAATTTTCTATGGGTTAATTAATGAAAGCGATGAAACCGGTCACTGGATATTCCAAATTTGTGGATTAAAGTATCACTCGTGTTTTATTTATATAATAAATTACAATGAACTTCCATCAAGAGTTTTCACTTACAATGTTTTAAATTTTTATTTGTCTATTAACAAACAAAAATTAAAAAACCGCTTATCTTCCTCAATGCATACGTTATTCTTAATACGTTTGCATTTAATTTACTAGGGCATGTAATAATATTCTAGTTAGGATACTCCAATTCCCCGCACAGTGGGTGTAATGTCCGCATAAATGAATAGATTGATTCATAACGTCTTTATGCGAACGTAAATGCCCGAACGAACCTGCGCACTCTTCGGGCGCTGTCATTCGCGAGCGTCACGAGTGTGCCAGGGTTGCCAAAAAGACTAATTTATTAGCTATGTTTTAAAAAATATACCAAAATGGCGATCGAGACGTCATCAGAGCAAAGTTTTTTGTTACATTTTTTTTATTGTTTTACTTATTAGTGTTCATCATTCAATCAGACATTAACTCTTTTAACCGATGGTGTAAAGTCAATAAATTAGAACTAAATATTAAAAAATGCAAAATAATGTCATTTCATAGAACAAAACAACCAATTTCCTTCGAGTACCTATTAGAAAACTCCAAAATTGATGTAGTCAAGTCCATCAGAGATTTAGGAGTTGTTTTGGACTATAAACTGACATACAACGAGCATATAGATAATACAGTAAATAAATCACTGAAATTACTTGGCTTCATTAACAGAATATCCTCTGATTTTACTCATGTCCGTACAATCAAAACTCTTTATTGCTCAACTGTTCGCCCTCTTCTTGAATATGCCTCAGTGGTCTGGTCTCCATTCTATGTCAATCGCATAAATCACATTGAATCAGTCCAACATCGCTTGCTTCGAAAAATAGCGTGGATGCTTGGACTAGAGAGAGATAATTATTCTTATGCTGAAATAGAGTCAATGTTAAATATTTCTAGTCTACAAAAACGTAGAACTAATATTGACTCCATATATATGTTCGGCATACTAAATGGTATAATCGATGTTCCATCCATCCATTACTGGGACAAGTAAAATTCAATATTCCGACTCGTAGATTGAGAAACAATGAAGTACTGTTCATCGATCAGCATAGAATAAACTATGGCCTAAATTCTCCGATGACCCGCCTTTGTCGTATTGTTAACTCAAGACAGGATCTGGACTTTTTTGGTTTAAGTTTACAACGATTTAAACGAGCACTAAATAAATAGTCCAGATCTTGTCTCGATGTCCCTTATGTTTGTCAATGCTTCTTTCTTTTTTTTTTTTTAAATGTTTTAAACTATTCTTTTATTGTAATATTTAAACCTTATAAATTGTATACATGGACAATGTCCGTTAATAAATAAATAAATAAATCATTTTATTATTAATTATATGTACGCGTATGTTGTGCATTAGTGTACGCGTATATGTTAATGTGTGTATGAATGTTAACACATATATGCATGTTCATGTGTGTATATATGTATGTATGTGTATGTATGTATGTATATATATATATGTAATTGTGTATATATATATATTTACAGGCTGTTCTTTAAACCCTGTCACATCCGAAACCACGATGATCAGTATGAGCAAGAAGACATATTGGCACATTAAAATACATTTTTAAAAAGACTAAAAGCTTAAAAAATAAAATATAGAAAAAAACATATGGTTGCTTACTTCTGCAGGGGAGAAACGAGGAGGGGGGAGTCTGATACACCGCCAACCGCATAGCCGCGCCCCCCTCGCTTCTCCCCTGCAGAAGTTAGCTACCATTTTTTTTTAATGATCATTTTTTTTAAATTTGCTTTGTTCTAAATATTTTTTTAATATGCTAATATGTCATCTTGCCCATACTGATCATCGTGGTTTCGGATGTGACAGGGTTTAAAAAACACCCTGTATACATGTAAACAAAACTTCAATTTATACAATTGTTATTACTTTATTTTTAAATTATTTCAATTTAAACTCTTTTTTTTCCATAATTATATAAAATCATGATTTTCAACCCCCGCTTGCATAGAAATTTGTTCAGTCTCCCACCAGTCTGACGATGTCGGTCACGACAAAACCCGGTCACTGGTAAAAATTTATAAATAAAAGTGGAACAAATCTATATACGTATTTTTATTATTATAATTAATATGTAATGTTAAAAACGATGTATTTTGTCATAAATAAATCAATCTAAATGTAATGATCACTTCTAAAATTATTATTAAAAAAATATGTATTTTACATTAAAAGTCCTTTATAGATTGAAATTTTCTTATTTGGTTCAAATGTTTTGGAAATCGCACAATCATTAAATCCGTAAAATCATTTCGTTCAAAGTGACTCCATTGGTTTATCCTTTAGGGTACAGAATTAAGAATATGTTTGTGTCAACCCTGTTTAAAGTAATATCTCGAACTAAAATAATATCTCGAACGAGTTATTTCCGACATGTGTTGTGTATGCCCGCCCTTACATCTGTATTTTGTGAACTATTTCTGTGTTCCCAAATGTAATATTACAATACCAACATAATTATATATACGCATTTTGCGAGGTTAACAGGAGAGCTATAAGGGCCTCGATTATGATTGGAAGATAAAGACGTCACACCTTCACCTTGACGGCAAAGTTGAAGATAAATTCTCTCTAGTGACTATAAAGATATACTACCGACCCCCCCCCCCACCCCATCAAGTTTTGGGTAGATACATCGATATGAAACAAGGGGAAGCGTACGTCACGGTATACATATCTACGCTCTAAAATGTTATAGCTTCTGTATGACGTCATAGTGGAAGATAAAATTCTCCCGACCGATTACAAAGATATTCTACCGATCCCCCCACCATCAAGTTTTGATGTAAGTACATCGGTTTGTACCGACGGGTACGTTTAACCCCTCGATACGTTTATCTAAGCATTAAAAGTGTCAACAATTTTGTTCCACCGGGCAATTGTTCCTTTAATTATGATTTATTACATTTTTTAATCGTTTTGAGGCTGGCACTTTTTTTCTTAAAAGCCTATTAAAAATATGAGAGAGAAATAAGTCAATTTAAAAGTCGAATTAAATTCCGACATAACTGTCACTTAATAAAACGAACGCCTAATGAAAATCGCACATACTGACATTGGGTTTATTAAAAAAGTGATAATTCAAATAGTCGAGGCCCGATCAAAAACCTATAAAATTTTAGTTTTTGTTAGCAGTAAAATGTTTCTTTTTTCTTTGCAGTCTCAATCCTGGGGATTGGTTTGCAGCAAAGTCCTGCATCTCGTCCTCCATTGGTCTCTATTTTCTGCAGCCCTCTTCAGCTCGACATATGAGGCGCTGTCAAAATCTTCGCACACTTGCTCCAAATATTCCCGTCGGGGGCGCCCTCTACAACTTGTCCCGTCAGCCATTCCCTCTATGATGTCGTGCAGGAGACCCTCATGGCGCATAATGTGGGGATCCATCGGGCTCGCCTCTCTGAGATGGTTTTGATTAGGCGCCTACCTTCTTCGATTCTGCTGAGAACCTCGTCATTAGTGATGTGGTCTCTCCAGCAAAGTCCTAATATTTTTCTTTAGCACCACATCTCCCAGGCCTCTGGTCTTATTTTATCTCTTTCGGTAAGGCACCACGTCTCACAACCGTACATCAATATGCTCCATACAGTCTTGGCAAGTTGCTTGCGGAGTTTTAGTTTGATATGATTTGACTCAAAAATCTTTCATTCTTTGTTAAACGCAAGCCTTGCTTGGTGTATGCGGCAGTCGACTTCTCTTTTTGTTCTCCCATCCCAGGTGATCCTGCTTCCAAGGCACACAAACTCTTTCACGTTTTTCAAAATTTTTCAGAGTTTTTCAAAAATGTTTATAGTTCATTAATAATATCAATGTTGAGGTTGCATGAGTAAATTTGAGAGTGGCGTCATTAAAAAGTCTTAAAATTGTTGATTTTTACCCCAAATAAAGATGTAAAAACGAAAAGTAGGCTAATACCCGTATGCAGAGACAAACCTTAAGGTGAGGAGAGGACATTCTATTCTTCACCTTCAGGTTATTCTCTGCGTTTGAAATTAGAATGTACTTTCCTCACCTTAAGTTTTGTCTCGGCATACGGGTATAACTTATAATGTGTGAGTTCAAAATTTTATTGATTTCTCTACAAAAAACATTCGAAATTTTGATTGACAAGTGAACGTAAAGTTGACAGGGCTGAACACCGTTTTGGTCCGCAACGCGTAATCCGATGCAACGTCAGCTCGGATAAGTAATTAAACGTCGTGCGCCGAAAGAATACTTACATTTCATCTTGACTTTTCGCTACCCAACCACGCGGTTATTGAAAATAAAAAATATAGATTGTAAATCAAATGTTTAAAAGTGCGGATTTTCAATCGTTGAAATCACGTCGGGGTCACCATGGATGGGTGCACGTGGATTGATTTGAGATTAAATGAGGAAGATGGATCACAAATGAAGTTATTTATTGAGTAGATACACACGAGTTTCATCCTTACAATATTGTTCAGAAGGAATTTATTATAGCGAACGCCACCCGTCAATTAATAAATGCGTTTGTAGTGTCTAGAGTCGATTATTGTAATGGTATCTACGCAGGTCTACCAATAATAAAATGACTCGCTTACAGTCTGTATTGAATGCCGCAGCGAGACTTATTTTTGGAATCTCTAAGTTCAGTCATATCACTCCACTACTTCGGGAATTACACCGGCTACGTTTTCCTCAGAGGGTGGAATACAAACTCTGTTGGCGTATGTATAAGTCACTGCACAACTCTGCTCCAGAATATCTAAGGGAACTCTGCATTCCAGATGAACTAGCTGACAGACATCTTACGCTTAGATCAGCTACATCAACGTCGAAAGGAAACGTCATTATACCCCTACGCAAACAGCGCACTAAATTTGGCGAACGCGCATTTGCGGTCGCAGGCCCTACGGCATGGAGTGCTCTCCCATCAGAGGTCCGAAACTGTGAGAGTGAAGTGATTTTTCGGAAGAAACTAAAAACCCACTTGTTCTCTAAAGCATTTGAATAAATTCTTAGCATGTGGTGACAAAGTACATTATATTTCTTAAATTAAAAAGTTAAAATTAAATTTATATAATCACTTTATAAAGCGCCCTTGAGGTTTTATATTACGAAAATGGCGTTATATAAGTTATCCATAATTATTATTATTATTATTACTGGCGAGGAGCTGGTGGACGGGCGACATTAATTTCATCTTGGCATTTCGTGTAATCTTATTTGTAATCCATCTTTCTCATTTGACCTCAAATCAATTCACGCGCACCCATCCATACAATATAATTTACGTACTTTGTCCGGATCCACGTTATTTTTAATGTTGTAAAAATGGTCTGAATGTTGCACGGTATAAAAATTAATTTAGTACATTGCAGTAGTAAATTCGCAATTTTTTTTATATATATTACATAAGTTGTGTTTGAAAAATGGAGAACTTCCGTAATTATTATGGAAGAAGCTGGAAAAGAAACTTTACGCTGTGTTTTTGATAGTTCTTTAGAGCGCTGTTCGTCTTGAGGTGGTGATGCTTTGTATAAAATTAAAGTGACGTACCAATAACTAACTCTAAAAATTGAACGATGTACAATACTGTACGATGTCTCTGATTTGTGTGGCACGGCGGAAGGCCGCCAAAGAGAATGCGGAGACTAACGCATCCTACTTGCTTGTGTCCGACAGTGAGGTGACTCCAGGATCCATCGAGGTCTGGTCTGATCTTCCGGAGGAGATCAAGAATGACCCGTCGCTGGCGCCGTTCAGAAACCAGTATGAGAAACAGCACGGTGAGTCTAATTTTCCATACTAATTTATTTAAATAAATGATGCTGTATAATTGATAAGATTAAGAAAGGGTCTCTGAGATGGTTTGGTCACGTAGAACGAATGGACGACGAAAGAATGGTAAAACAAGTGTATATGGCAAAAATGAACGGCAACGTGAGACAAAGACGACCAAGGAAGACGTGGCATGATCAGGTAAATCAAAATCTTAAGTCTGGTCATGTCAAAAGCAGACAGAACGGAAGGGCATGTATGACAAGATATATGAATGTGGAAGAAGCTAGGAATGTATTCCAGGATAGACGTGGAAACGGCGTGATGGTAGTAGAAGCAGTAGTAATGCTGATGCTGATGATGCAGTTCTGTTAGCAAGCAGCAAGGAAGATTTGCAACAAATAGTCTCTAGAATGTATGATGTATGCTTGTAGAGCGAATTGGCGATGAACAAAAGTAAGTCAAAAGTGATGGTATTTGAAAGGGATAGTGAGGTTACTGACTGCATAATAAATGTTAACAACGAATGTCTCAAACAAGTAGAAGAATTTGTGTATCTGGGAAGCATGTTTTCAAGAGATGGAAGAGTAGAAAATGATGTTGAAAGGAGAGTGAATGTGGGCAACAAAATGAACGAAGCACCAAGAACAGTAATTGCTAATAAAAACATGTCAATCTCTCATCGTCCATTCGTTCTACATGACCAAACCATCTCAGAGACCCTTTCTTAATCTTATCAATTATACTTGACTCAGATTTACACTCTCGCCTGATTTCATCATTCGTAACCCTGACATGCATTGATTTCCCACACATTCGTCTAAGAGGTCGCATTTCAACCGCGTTCACCCAGCTTTCATCCTTCCTCTGCCAGTTCCATGTTTCACTTCTATACGTAAGTGTCGGGACTAAAACTCCGTTGTGCACTGCCAGTTTAGCTTCGATTGACATATTTTTATTAGAAATTAGTGCTCCGTTCATTTTGTTGCCCGCAATCACTCTCCTTTCAACATCTTTTTCTACTCTTCCATCTCTTGAAAACATGCTTCCCGATATACACAAATTCTTCTACTTGTTCGAGACATTTGTTGTTTACATTTATTATGCAGTCAGTAACCTCACCTCCCCTTCCAAATACCATCACTTTTGACTTACTTTCGTTCATCGCCAGTTCATCTCTTCAGGCATACATCATACATTCTAGAGACTATCTGTTGCAAATCAGCCTTGCTGCTTGCTTACATAACTGCATCATCAGCATCAGCATTATAATAATAATGACATGACAGGACAATACACAAAATTTGTTATAATGGATCGATACAAATTTTAATTCCATACAATTTAACGTCTTATCGCGTTTTATTCAATACACGTGTTTTGAATAATATATGAGCAATTGATTTTCTCAGTAATTGATTCTTTCGACGCCTACCTCCCTCCATCCTCGCCCTTTTAACACTGTCAGTCATAAAACTAAACATTGTATCTACGTCATTTAATATGTCTCTCATCTTCTTCAGCCTTGTTCTTTCACTGCTAAAGGATTCTTCCAAACGTTTTTTTTTATTTTTTTATTCAGAAAAACAACAGCAATACAAAAAAATATACACAACATTATAAAAAAAACATAAAATAAAGCCAAATCAGTTTCCCACATAAATACAATTTAAAAAATCCAGTTCAGTTAGATGTTATTTCATAGAAGTGCATGTGAGCGAGTTTTTTGTGTGGGGATGCGTGTGTAAGTGAGTGGAGTGTGGTTTTGGTGGGTATGTGAATATGTGTGTGAGAGTATATGGGTGTGAGAGTGGGTTTATGGACAAGGTGAGTGTGTGTTTGATATGAGTGAATAGAAACAACTTAAAGTTATAATGTAAAATTATATTTTTTTTTATAAAGAAACATAATCTTTTTAATGTAATAGTTTTTTAATTCTTGTTTTAAAAGTGAGTTTACTGCAGTAAAATATGTCTATGTTATTGAAAAAATACATTATAATTACGCGCCAAGCGAATCAGAGGAGAGTTCTGTGCATAGTTGGTGCGAACTGTGGGTACATGAAAAAGAGATAGATTCGTGTGACGGGTGCGGTAGCCAGGTACATTAAGGGCCAACTCAGAGACCAGAACAGGACTATCAAGACGTCCATTAAGAATGTGATGTAAATCCCCATATATTTTCCCTCCTCTGTTCCTTGCTTTTTACTTCCAAGCCAGTTATCGAGGCAATGTCGTCGGCCCATCTTTTTTGTGGCCTTCCAACACCTCTTTTGTTTGCCCGTAGTATCCACTTTATTATTCTGGGTATCCACTTGTCATCATTTAGTCTTACCAAGCGTCCTGTCCACTGTCTTTTGCACCATCCATAATATCTATGACTTCATTTCGGCGCCTAATTTCGTAATTTCTTATTCTGTACCTTAAACATTCACCGAACATGTGTCTTTCCATAAATCGTCAAGTGCATTTCACTTTCTAGATACTTTTCTGTGTCACAGACACATTTATTAGTCCATATGTCATCCCTGGAAATATGCATGATTAATAGACTCGTCTTTTTAAGCATAATTTAAACAATAAACAAATTTGTTTTCATCATCAGATGGTACATAGGATATGCATATCCCAATTAAAGCATATCCGGAAACAAAAAAGCAAAACTTTTGCCACAAATGATAATTCAGGCAATGATACAAATGATCAAAAGCACAAATATTAAAATTAAACCATGAACTTTATTAACATATTACAACAGAGATGAAAAACATTTAAGAGAAGGTGATACAGAAGTCTAGGCATCAACATAACTTATGACCTGTCAATGGCTGGTTTAAGTGGTCACTTTACACACTGTGTAACATTCACCATTTTGCTCATATTTGAACATCTATATTCCTTTCATTCTTTCATCTGTTGATGTTTGTGAAGTTAAAGAGCTGAAACCTTTATTTATGCGGGTGAGATTCATCTAATTGAATTATTTCACCTACATACTAGGCAACGCCTGAAAATGTTATTTTTTAAATTTCTATACTTCTTCATGGACCAGGTTTGATTTACCAACAATATTTTGAGTTTGTCCAAATTTTTGTAGACAAGGACTGGATTCAACTCTCTGGGGGGCTGTTTATATTAACATATTACAACAGAGATAAAGAACATTTAAGAGAAGGTAATATAGAAGTCTAGGCATCTACAGGGCTTATGACCTGTCAATGGCTGGTTTAAGTGGCCACTTTACACACTGTGTAACATTCACCAGTCATGAACTTTATGGTCAAACATATCTTACCGACTTTTTAATTTTTACCGGTTAAACATCTTTATAAATAAAGCCACTGTTTTATCGTCGTTATTATTTTAATTTTGGGTATTTTTTCAAATGTTAGCATGCCAAGCCACTCATAGATGTTAAAATGCCTTGGAAGATTTAACATGTAGATCTTGTATTTTTGCAGGCATATCAGCAGCAAACAACACAACAGTTTCGACAGACACCCAGTTAGATCTTACCGCCACAGAGGAAGGAACGGTCCACTACTCCGTACCCTCGATCAGCGCCGGTGCTGCGGAGTGGAGTAAAAACACCTTGGTACAAAACAGGTAATCAACGGTAAACCAAACAATCTCAACCACAGAACACAAACTATTTTGATCGTTTTGACATACACTCCGTTAGACCTCACGCCGGAGAAAAAAGACAAGTTTTTTTTATTTTTTTTATTTATTTACAATTTTAAAAAACCCGTTAGGGTTACATTAGAAATTTAATATTGTCTAGTCATTTTATGTCTCGTCTAGTCTAGTTAGTTCAGTCATCATGTGCTTTTTCAGATTGATTTTAAATTTGTCTCCAGTAAAAGTTTTCAAGTAGTAAGGTAGGTCGTTGTAGTGTTTAAGTCCATTATGTAGTATTTTTGACTGTCCCGTGTTTGTCTTTGCTTTTTCAATATGATAGTGTTGTTGTTGTCTGGTGTTATATTTGTGTGTGTCAGCATTTTTGACTAATATTATGTCGTCGTCTTGTATGTTTCCCAGTGTTATTTTGTGCACAATTTTTAAGGTCTCAATTTTAGTCAAGTAGTTTGTGTCAAACTTTGTTTTTTTTTGTACAGTTCAGTCGTAGAGGTCAGGTAGGGTAGGTTGAATGTTAGTTTAAGAATTTTATTTTGTTGTCTTTGTATTCTTGTTATGTCTGTCTTGTTGCCAGTTCCCCAGAAGGCGATCATGTAACTCAATTTACTTTTGACGTAGGCTTCGTACATCATAATTTTTTCCTTTCTCGGTATAAAATCTTTAATTTTGTAGAAGAGGCTATGTAGTGATGCCATTACTTTAGTGAGTCCGTCTATGTGTTTTGTCCATTTTAAATGTGTGTCCATCTCTCCAAATGCTTTGCTTGCATATCTCCAAACTGTATATTGACGCAGAACAAAATTGTTCTACAATCGATTGCACATCATTTATTTATTCCTGGTATTAATTTAGTTTACAGTTGCTGAGACATAAGTCCCATGTCAATTATAGTCACAGTAAAAAACAAATAATTCGTATTAATGCTTTAATACAAATTATTTGTTTTTTACATTTTTCTAAGTTACCTTGGTGACGTTTTAAAGAAGATATTTTTTTAATTCGAATGGCATATTTAACCATCTCAGTACCAATCTCGCCGGCCTTGAAGCCAGTGGCTATTTTTTTTTTTTTTTAAGAATTTACGGTACAAGTACCTTTTACATTACATACATACATAAGTATTTACGGTGGAGTATATATAGTAACAACCTTTTCAATGCTTACTTAGAAAGAACATAATTAAAATATTGATTCCACACTAAAATGTTTTACAAGTAATTGTTTATAAGCTGGAAATTTCAATAAAAATATGTCACCTAAATCCGAATGTTTATTAAGCTAGGGTTTCCTAGGACAGCGGTGCCCGTAGTTTAACGGCCGTAGTGAACGGTGATGCAGTGGACAGCTGTCGTAACGGTGACTAAAGTGTGGTTTCCTAGGAAAACGGTATTATCAACACCATTTAACACCGTTTACCTCGGAAACCACTCTCTAGTTGACGTTACGACGGCTGTCCACTGCATCACCGTTCACTACGGCCGTTAAACTACGGGCACCGCTGTCCTAGGAAACCCTAGCTTTACCCAGCGCATGTAGACGATTCAGTGCTGAATCGCTAGAATATATTGAGATATGATTGTTGCAGTGATAAAGTTGAACTAGCCTAGTCACTCTAACTAGGTAAAATGGGGCGACATTTGAATCGTAAGGTGCCTTTAATCATTGGAAGTATTATAAAGTTTATATTTGAAGCACTAACTTTGTGGTTATTTATTTTATTTTTATTAGCGGTAAGTATTGTTCATAATATTAACAAATTACAACTGGGATGAAGAACATTTAAAAAAAAGAAATATGGAAATCTAGGTATTTACAGCGTATATCATTTATCCCTTAATTCGATCCGATGAATTTCTTCACAGCAATTAAGGTTCCAGCTCTTTAAATTCACTAAAATCAACAGATATAAGAATTGAAGAAATGTGGATATTCAACCATCGGCAAAATGGTGAATGTTACGCAGTGTGTAAAGTGGCCACTTAAACCAGACAATGACATGTCATTTACCCTGTAAATGCCTAGACATCCATATTGCCTACTTCAAAATGTTATATATCCCTGTTGTGATTTGTCAATCTTAATGACTCCCTAGAGGGTGAAATACAGTATTTTGTCTACAAAAATTTGGACAAACTCAAAATGTTGTCCTTTATATTTCTCTTTATAACTAGGAAACCTCTGACTATAACGTATTTATAAAGGTTTGAAGTTCGAAAATGATCAAGGTCACCCCAATCCACGGTGCTCTACGAATCATAGATATTTTTTGGAAAAACCCACCTACGACGTCACACATCGTCCGAAAATGTCACACTTGATGACGTCACGAATTTGTTTGTTTTTTTATCTTTATTCAAAAAATAAAAGTCCTTAAAATATAGCTTGATTAGAATGACAGTTATCAGCAAAAGTAACGACATAACTTTGTAGTAACATCTAAGGAGTGATTTATATTGACACACGAAAAATCATTCGTATCTGGCGTGTTAATTTATTTTTTTAATACGATGCTTGACATATAAATCTACATAATTATATAAAATCAGCTTTAAAACTAAAAAAAAACTAAAATAAACCTAATTATTAATGACGTCCTTAAAAGGTTACATCATATTGCAAAAACGTTAGAGATAGGACAAATTGATCAATGTAAATCAATCGAATAAAAAAATATTTATTTGATGTTGTTTATAAAAAAAAGTATAAAATGTCTTATTTTTGGTGAATAATTGTCTTAAACACACTATAATAGGCTTGTTTTTGCGTTTTTATATCAATTTTCGGAAACAGAGTCCTCATGCTTGCATGAAAAAACGGATAAAATCTATTTGATCGGTACATGGTCTGTGATCAGTACTTTCCATCACTAGTCACATTAGTTTGACAGCTGTCATTTTAATCAAGCTATATTATAGGGACTATAGACTTTGATCTTTTATAACTCTCTCACTTCTTAATAGATTTTAGTAAGAATGGTACCGCTTGTCTTGTAGTTTTTTTAAATTATTTTATAAGCTAATCAAAAAGCCCATTCTTCCGTCTCCATTGAGATATGCATTTCGCATTTCACGTTGCAGAAACGGGATCCCGGAAGGACAGGCGGCGCTGAACAGCCAGCCTGGAGACCGGAGTATATTTGGGCGTAGCAAAGTTAGCTTTCTCCAAGCGAATATTGCGGGAGAGGCTACTGTGAACCTCAATCCGCCAAGGTAAGCAGTAATTAATTTTGACAGTACATCATATGCACTGCGTCTTGTGGTTACCTATTTTATTTTGTTAGGTAATTCAACACAGATACATACTAGAAAACATACAATTTGAAAACATTCGTCGATACAATTTTACATTTAGGTAAATCATATGAATGCAAATGATTATTTTTTTATTGTATAACGATAAAAAAAAAAAAAGTAAAAAAAAGTAAGAAATCAAATGATTTTGAAACTCTAGTAATCGGAAAATCCAAACATATTTTCAATAATAATAATAAATTGACAATGTTGTAAGTTTGTCATTTTTTTGTTGACGAGGACTGGTTTCAACCCCACGGGGAGCTGCAAATATAACATTTTACAACAGAGATGAATAACAATAACAATAATCTTCAATCATAGAATTACACAAAATATTATTATGACTATCTGAGAGAACTCTTCCAACCTCTTTAACAACACGGACTATCTCTTCGTTCTAGTAACGAGAGAACCCTTTTAATACCCTGTCACCGCTCTAATTTTCTTGCCTCGTCTTTCACAGTAGTAGCCGCTCGATTGTGGAATAATCTACCCACTAATGTTAGAGACGCCCCCTTCTTTATTTACAATTAAGTCAAGATTGAAATGTCACTATATTCATATTTAAATTGTTCCTTTATCCTTCTTCTTTCCTTCCCATCCCCTCTCCTCTCTTCATAGTATAGTGTTATTTTTTTTGTATATTTTTATTTAATTAATCTTTGTTTTTAATTTTTGTATAAAATTGTAAGATTCAATATGTCCATGTATTTGTAATTTTCTCAAACTAAACGGTTTGGGTAAGTTGGAAGAAATTGTCTAAAGGCAATATGCCCGCTCTTATATGTATATATATTATATATGTATATAAAATGTTAAATAAATAAATAAAATTAATATATATTAAGGTGTAATACATATTTTTTAAAATTTTATACAGGATACATTGCAATAAAAAATAAGTTGTACGTGTGTACTTATTAAATAAGTAAAAAAGACCGAAAATCGCAGTTTTTTTTTATTTTTTTTATTTATTTTTCTTTTTTAAATTCTAAACAATTTTTTTTTTAAATTCCCGCCAAACTGCAAAAGCAGTTTTTTTGCAGGGATTTCTCTCTTTAAACATTTTTGTAACACAATATAATAAATGTTTACATAAAATATTTTTAAAAAAATCTTAAAAATATCAATAAAATAAAAGTTTAAAAAAAATTAAATACAAGTAAATCAAGTCTTTTTTGAAAACGAAATATATAAAAAATAATAAACAAACACTTTTTTTGACACTGTTTTAAATTGTTTGGTTTCCCCATTTTTTTATATTTTTTTTTTTTTTTTTTACAGACTAAACTTAGAATTTAAGAAAAAGATTTTTAAAACTAATTTTACTTTGTTTTTATTCATTTCACTATTTTTTTATTTCGTCCGGGAGTCTCTTTACTATGCGAGGGAGTATATACGTATAAGTATAAGTATAAGTTACATTGTATAAATCATTTGTTCGTAATTTAATTCTGTAAGATGGTCTTTCATATCTTTAGTTCAGAATTTAGAAGGATTTCGGCTGGTTTGATATTCTTGCACAAATTCATATCTAGCTGTTTAGATGCCCATGATATCCTTGCTCAGATAAACCTTAATGTACCCCGCCGTAACTTGCGTACCAATCCTGTCTTTGCTGTGGGAAATTATAAAACTAACTCTTTTCGCCTCTGCCAAGGATCCTAAGAACAGTGAACGAAATCTCACTAAACGGTACTGTCGATGTGTTCCTACAGCAAAGGCAAGCATTCAAGAAGCAAGCGGTGTTAACACTCCTGATTCGCGATGATACACTTGCCAGGACCGCCTAGATTATGCCATAATTATTCTTAAATTTATTTCAACAGAGAGGGAAAACATTTTTGAGAAGAGAATATGGAAGTCTAGGGATTTACAGTATGAATAACTCCCTATGGAGGAAATCCAACCAGTCTGCAAGCATTTGGACATACTCAAACATTGTTGAATTAACTACCTGGTAAAGAAGAAGTATAAAATTTGGAAATTTGATTTGGTTCAGCTGGATGAATCTCACCTTTATCACGTGGGTGAGATTCATCCAGCTGAACCAAATCAAATTTCCAAATTTTATACTTCTTCTTTACCAGGTAGTTAATTCAACAATGTTTGAGTATGTCCAAATGCTTGCAGACTGGTTGGATTTCCTCCCTAGGGAGTTATTCATACTGTAAATCCCTAGACTTCCATATTCTCTTCTCAAAAATGTTTTCCCTCTCTGTTGAAATAAATTTAAAAATAAATAACTCCCTAGGAAAGAAATCCAGCCAGTCTGCAAGCATTTGGACATAATCAAACATTGTTGAGTTGTAAATAGCTCACTCTTAGAAAATGGAAATCAAGTTGGGGTTGAGTGGGGTTCGAACCTCGGACGTCTGATCCGTGAGTCCGCAACACTAGCCACGGGACCACAACCTGATTCAAATTATATAATCAAGCTTTGCAAAAGAGATTTAAATGATAATGAGGAATTCCAGTCCAACCCGGAATTAAATTTTTAAAATGTTTTCGTGTACACGTGAATATTTAAAAATTTTGGAGTAGGATGAAATATCTCAAAAACGCACCCAAAAATAAATAAAAAATGTTAAAAATAGTATTCATTTTAAAATCGTAAATAATGACGTCACTCCTTATATCTACGTGTAGTACTTCTGGTTTCCGCTTTAAAGCCCCCGCACCTTGTAAATAATAAATAGTACACTAATAGAAAAAAAAAAAGTAAACAGTGGACTTCCTCATTGAAATGAAATCATTATTTAAATTTAGCGAATACTCTCAGGTAAAAATCCTGCAAAAGGAAATCGACTGTAGATTAGTCGGTCTCATGGTGCACTGGTTATTACGTTTGAGGGCATGAAATAAATAAATAATTGTAAAACAATAAATATAGATCCAATGTTTTATATTTTATCATGCTGTGTAGATTTTTGCCGCGGTGTGAAATGGGCCAATCATGCTATATCACGGAGTGAGTTCGTGGTTTGCACCTGCACAGCGGTCCAGTCTCCTTGAATGTATGGTAGGCTTCTATATTCTAAACGGCTTCTCTGTTAAAAAACATTAAAAAAAAACAAAAAAAACAGTAAAGGGCCCAGGTGCGAGCCCTGTGGTATCCCCGAATAAAAATAATTAGATTCTAACAAGCCATTAGAAACATTTTCACACACCTTACATAATGTATTTTTTAAATAGCTGAGTCAACATATTCTCAAGGGCTTCATTTCTGTTGAAAATAACTAAATATTGATTGGAACATACCGAGCCATAATCGGCAGAACAACGAAAGCGACAGTTTTGGCGAATTACGTTTTTGGAAAAGTGTTCCTTACTGCACAAGTATTAAAATCATTCATCATCATCATCAGCCGTCTCTTGTCCAATGTTGAACATAGGCCTCCCCCTTTAGTCTCCATATTTCCCTATCCTGAGCCAACCGCATCCAACCACTTCCTGCAACTCGTCTTATGTCATCAGACCACCTTGTCTGAGGCCTGCCGACACTTCTTCTACCCGTTCTGGGTCGCCACTCCAGGACTCTTTTGGTCCATCTAGAGTCTGTGATTCTGGCTTATTATAGCTCTATAAAATTCACCTGCCACATTTAAGGATGCTTATTTTTATTTATTAAAAGAAAACAACAGCCATTATAACAACAACAAAAACAATATTTACAAATAAACCAAAATTATAAGCCAATTATAGTTTTCTATAAATTACTCCGCATCATTCCACTCTTAACCTAGCCGGACCGAAGGGGGGGATTCGAATCCCCCAAAGACCTATTTTAATTCGATAACTCAAGTATTATTAGCTATTTGCCGTGTATTTTTTTAATCGTGAAATTGATAGAAACAAGCATTTTCCTTTTTTGTTTTTTTTTTATAAAATTTAAACAAAAAAAAAATATAATACAAGGGTCAATTTCACTTAACGTACATAAATAAAATACACGAATGAGTAAAATATGTATACGCGAAAACATGAATAAATTATTGCACCTTAATAAACACTTCAAACGTTTTATTCTCCTGACGCCACATACAAGTAGGCGCTGGGGTTGTTTGGTCCCCCATTCGGATCATGTGTAATTTCTGAACGCTTAGTGAGGTCGGTTATAAAAAATATAAATATTGTTTTTAAGCTAAGCAAAACAACGTAACCGACGATAATTTAGGCGGGTACGCTAGCTCGCACCTCTGTGACAGCACAGAGTTAAATTCAAAGCAGCGTTACCGCCACTATCTTAAAAGCGGAAGGTATTTAAACAATTTGACTGTCATTTCAGTATTGAGAGTAACGTATCTTTAATTTTCTAATTATAAATGGTATATTCTGTAATTTATTTTTGTTCTTCAATTTTTAATGAGGAAGTTCAGTGGTTTTTAATTTTTTTTTATTTGTTTATAGACTGTTAAACTAAGCCAAAAAAATTTTTTTTTAATTTTTATATATCGTATTATCGGCGATACGATTTTTCAAAGTTTTGTATTTCTGAAATAACTCCGCGTGTAACGTCAGAGGTTCATTTCCGCTTATTCTCATTCAGTTCTTCCCATTGGTCCAGAAGCGACAAGTAGACCGGAAATCTTCCATAGCTCTCAGATCATAGGTTTATTCACTTGAACCAGTGACGTCATTTAAAGTAGTGCGTTTTTATCAAAATATTTTTTATTATTTTTTCTGTACATTTTCAAGAAACTTTGGCGTACAATTTAATGCTCTAATTTTTACCCCGCGTAAGAAAACATTTTTTGTATCAAATTTCCCGTAGGGCTGAAGTTCCTCATTACTAACGATATATTTTCAAATTTATATTTGTGTTTCAATTTTTATTACTATCGGTATGTTTTCCAAATTATATTTTTGTTTAATTTCTTTATTACTAATGTTATATTTTATAATGTGTATTTATGCTTCAATTTTTATTATTATCGATATGTTTTCTAATTTATAATAATTATATCTCGTTTCTTTACTATTAATGGCATATTTTCTAATTTATTTTCATGATTCATTTTTTTATTATCATTACTTGCGTGTTTTCTTATTTATAGTTATATTGATTTTTTCAAATGTTATTATTATTCTTTGAATTTATTAAGCATCATTCAATGAAATAAAAAAAACGCATGTAAAAAATAAGGTCCTTCCTAAACACAGGAACTTCCTAGCAAGTCGGGACCTGAAACAAAGAAACTCTGTACATTTTAAAACAGTGAAATACAAAAATATTTTTTTAAAAAACCGACCATCATAAATCACATTTACCGAATTATAAAAAAAAAATATGGAACAAAATAAATAAAAAAACGTTCTGCACAATTCACTATTTGTCGCTTACGTTGCTCTGTCGATTACGGCTCGATATTCTAGTACAGTTATTTATGGATTATAAAAAATGGGCTTGAGATTGAAATTTTGGGCAAATAATGTCATCTTGGGTAAATAAATTTATGTGCCCAGGTGAATAAAGAATACGGGTCTGTGTGTGAAATAGAACCTTGGACAAGTGTTTTGATCCAACGGCTGCTCTTAGGTACAGATTCAGAATAAGGAAGTCGAGTGGAATTCGTCTGCCTCGGTGTGTAGTGGTTGGTTCACTCGCCTAACATTCTCGAGTTCCTGGGTTCGATTCCTGGCAGGGTAGACGTGAAATCGTGGGTATACTGGCAAAAAAAGTTAACTTGAAAATATGCGGATTGACTTAATGATGCAGTTTTGTAAAGTTTTTAACGCTCTACAAACTGGCGAAATTCACTAAGTTCTATTAAATTTAATATATCTGTAGTTTTAAAAATAAATTTAAGGTTAAGTCGTATACCCGGAATTTTATTCAGGCTAAAGGCTTGATATGTTCCATTAAAATATAGACGGTGTCAAAACAATAAATCTTATTTTAGAAATCGGGTTGCAAACAGAACAACCAGTGTGTAATAAAATTTGAACGCGAAGTTTGTCCTTTTTTTCTTTTGTCGAGCGGAAACAAAAGGAGACGTACACATTGGTTGTCGCTGAAAATAATTATAAGAGGCACATCCGCACTTAAAGACTCCAGTCGAACCCTAATATAAGTGGCGTCATAAAAAAAACCCTTTTCTAAACAATGTGTTTTTTAAGTAATATTCTTTAATATTTGGGAGAACAATTATGAACATTGCCTTAAGCACCAATAAATGTAGAAAGTCACAAGACACTAAAACGGAGAAATTACGCTAAAGGATTGTCGCATGTAGAAAGTTTCGAAACGTTATGATTTAGGATTCTGTCATTGTTTGGAGGAAACAAAGAGACATTTTTAACTGCTTCTATATTTTGGTAAACAAAAATTCCGAACTCTAATCAATACGTGCATAGTCATATGCGAAAATTAAAATATACTAAAATTATTAATATTTGTATGCCTAAATCACATTCAATAAATAATGTACAACTCATTATGCGAACCACTTACTTGACATGCTTATCTAGAAACAATAATATAAGTATAATTTAAGGTACTAGTTAAAAATAATAGGGTTAATATTTTACTGATTTATATAGCGCCAGTATTGTGAAAAAAGCACCTTCGAGCCGCTTTACTATTAAATAATTAAACTCATTCTGACTGAGTTATAAACAGACACATTTTATTCTGATGTAAAATTGAGGGTATGAGGCTACTTTAGGATTTGTTTTTACCGTATCTAAAATTTAAATAGAAGAAGACTTCAAAATCCCTAATTCATGTGAATTTATTATTGAATAAAATATTTTGGTAGTATTGTAAATAATATTGTCTAGCACATAAAAATTTGAATAAATAATGTTATATTATATAAGGCTAATTAGATCAATAAGTAGTTTAATATTAATTAATAAGAATAAATAAGGGAATTGTTTATTAGTGTACGAAATGTAAATGTTATGTACATGTATGTGTAAACGGTCATGCCAAGAAAAAAAAAAAGGGAAAAAAATAGAAGATACGCACATCATGACGAGTAGCGAGAACTAAAGAAAAGTTAGGGGCGGGGCTACAACTGGAACAACCCCGATGGAAAAGGGTTGGTCCAACACCAGGTTTAACCTACGAGGATTGGAGGAGGCCATTGAAGAGGAAGGCCCAGAGTTCCGCAGAGAGAGGGTGGAAGGATTTGGTATAAAATACACTACATGCGCGATAAAGAGGATATTCGAAAGTTGATATTCGAAAGAGATTCGAAAGTTTAAATTCTAGAAGTAAGATTTGAAGGAGTCGTGACGTCAGAGTCAATTCGCGATGTGATCTCTCAAGTCACTAAGTCGAGTAGTAGGTCACGGGTGACACTCGCTCACTTCGCAAACCGCGATCAAGCCCACAAAGTCCGCTGGCTTAGAGCGAACACCCTGCCGTACGCCACCGTACACCGCCGCAATCCCTACACACTCAAGCCGCAAGTAAACACCTGTCCGATTAACCATAATCGCAGGTACTTACTTCGGAAGTTCACGCCGCGTTATAAGACGCCTAAGAAGATCCCAGGACCACGTCGAGTCCTTCAGCCGCCGCCTTCCGTGCCCGAAGTCTCCGGTCAAGCTGCAGCATCGGGATCCAGCCGCCAGAACCGGCCGAAGACGCATCGAGCTGCCACACGTCGCCGCGCCGCGACGCTCACCCCCGTCACACACTCTTCGTCAGGGTATTTTTAAGTTATATTTAAGATTATTTCTAAGGTAGATTTAGTTTTTTCCTAATATAATTCTTTATTTCACGAAGCCATAATTTATTTCTTCACCCTCTCCCCCTCTTTAGTAAGTTGACTGACCTAAGCAAGAAGCAAACTAACATTACGAATTTTTTTATTTTCATTTTTATACATATATTTTTTTTTAAATAATTTATTATTGTACAAAGTGCGTAAAGCGCTATTGTCAATTGGCGCCCCACGTTGGGCGCCACTTGACAACCTCGAAAAAGCGATTAAAAATTAAAAATTAAAAATATATAAAATTAAATAGAAATTAGATAAAAAAAAATAATTAATTAAGAGCGATTTAGAGATGTCTGGTTTGTCGGGCGCCAGTTATTCGTAAAGAATAACAATTAGATTAAAGTTGCATTCAGTTTAATTATGTCAATGTGGAGGGTAAGAAAGGAATAAAGATAAATTGTGGAAATTAAATGTATTTAAATTAAATTATAAACAATATCTAACCTAGCTTAGAATTAGACTTAACCTACTTAAACAATAAACTTAAAATTAACCTTACGCCCTGATGCGGCGCGCGGCGTGGTGACGCGAAGGCGGCGTGGGTCCTTGGCGTGCGGCGTGGGCACAGGACGCGATGGGGGCGGCGGCGTGGTGCATCGTAGGGGGAGCCAGCATCTGGCTGCGGCGACAGGGGTAGCTGGGACGGCGGCGTCCAGCTGCGGTGAGATGTGCCGCGAGGACGGCTCGTCATGAGCGGCGGCGTGGCTTCCTGTCCCATGGCGGGGCATGAGAAGTGACGTCGGGTGCGTGGAGGGACGCACGACGTGGGCGGCTCGTCATGAGCGCAGCGGCGTGGGCGCGTGGGCGCGTGGGCGCGTTGGCGCGTGGGCGCGTGGGCGCGTGGGCACGTGGGCTGCGTCACCGTGGTGCGGCGACGTGAGCGCGTGGGGTACGTCGTAGGCGGCAGCGTCGGCGCTGCGACGTCAGGGCTGGTTAGCCAGCGTGGTGGCTTCTCTAGTGGCTGCTGACTGGGCTGCTGACTGGGCCACGGGGATGGCAAGGCACCCGCCCGTGACCCTTGAGGTCAACTGACGCAGTAGAAGAGAGTCCGTAGAAGAGAGTTCGTGTAGAAGAGAGTTCGTGTAGAAAAGACTTCCGTAGAAAGAGAGTTTCCGTAGAAGAGTTTAAGTGGAAGAGAGTCCGGGAAGCGGGCGTCACGGTTTTTATCATCTTTTAGACGTCCCCCCTTCCCGGTTGGTCTCGTCGCTCTCATTGGCGGGCGCACGCTTCGGTTGGGGCGGTCTTCTTTTCCCGCCGAATTCCGTCTTCCCCGCCAAATGGTGTTCTTAAAACTTATTCTACCAAACTTAAATATTAAATTAACCTAGTCTTATAATTAACTTATGATAAGAATCGGAATAATCGGCGAGCGTGCACGAGAATAGGTATGAAGGTAGAAGAAGCGAAGTCTATATGCTGAGATAGAGTGACGTGGCGTTCCATCCTCTCTACCTACTTTTACGGGGCAACGGCGTGATGGTTGCTGTTATAATTTTCATGTAAAATATAAATATGTTATTCATGGAAATAAAGTGATTTGGATTTCAAAATATAAATATTATTTTAAACTATTATTATTCGCGTTTTTAAAAGTGTCCTGAGCTTCACAAATATTGACATGTGGCCGGTTCTTGGGGGTACCTTCTCGGCAAGAACAATAGGCTCCCGATTGCCTGAGCGGACAGACTTTTATTACATACAACGACCCTTGCGAAAGGCGCAATTCGGGTCCTTGTTGGTGACTAATAAGTCGAACGGTATTTATTGAAATATAGACGCGTTCACAATAATTATTTTTAAACAAGAAATTATAGAATTGATGGATTTGGCACAGCGGTACTTTCGGTCTATATCAGGCTTTGAATAACTTAATATTTCCTTAATATAAAATGAAGAAAGAGAAAAAACAGAAACATGTTTTTAAATGAGCACTTAATATCTTACTATATTTAAATACGATATAAAACTTATAATTAGAAATCAAACACTGATTTGAGTCTACTGAACACTTTATTTTATTTTTACAAATATAAAAACAAAAATTTCGTGACAATTGTTTGGCCTTGTTAGGGCATTTTCAAACGAATGTGAAGATTATTTGGATTGAATGTCGTTATATAGTTATATAATTCAAGGTACTTAAGTAGAAAATAAAAATAATCTGAACTATAGCATGTACATTAATCATGATTGAGGGAAAAACCAACGGTTAAGGGTGAGGCTAAGTGTTTAATAGGTAATGGGGAATTTAGGTATTTATATTTGAATTTCGGGGAAAATATAACAAAGTAAGTATTTATTGACATACAAGTATGTATTATGAGATAATTAATGAAGCTTTATAGTTTTGTAAATTTAGATAATTGCTGTCTTATAATAGGTTGCTGTTCATTTTAATTTTAAAACATGATTGAAATATTACGAGGAAATTTATATAAACATAAATGTATTATTATACAATATTTCTATTTTTAAGAATTCCTTATCAAAATATATAAATGCAATTGTAACGTGATTCATCTATTAATTACGCGTCATATAAGCGTGTACAAAAAGGAACAAAGTGAAGAATAACAGTCTATTTAAATATGTTTAATACTGGTGAGGATATTAGGTTGATTTGTTCATTTATTATTTTAAAATTAGGATTATTTAGATATTTATTAATTTCCAATTGTTCAAGTATATTAAGTTTACGCCCTTTGCTTTCAACGTGTAATGGAATTTTGAGTTTCAGCTGTTTTTCCTCTCCTTTTTTGTAATGGAACTCGTTTTTTGTAATGGAATTCGTTTTTTGTAATGGAACTCGTTTTTTGTAATGGAACTCGTTTTTTGTAATGGAACTTTGAGTTTCAGCTGTTTTCCCTCTCCTCGGTGGTCTTCCGGGCAGACGGCAAACGGCCGAGACTTCGTGGGCAATGGTGTAGGGGATTTTGGAGCTGTCCATTAATGGAATTATTGACGTAATCTCTCCATAATCTATTTACTATGCAATGGGTATCGCAAATCCGTCTTAACTTCTTGACTCTGGATTCTGCCTCTTTTGAGTTCCTGCGATTGCCTTTAGTACTTTCATCTCTGACGTTCTGAGCAGTTATTTGGTTTTTCGTATTTTTTATTTTTTATTTTTTCTCTATCTATCCTCGCCTCTGTTGTATACATCATGATTTGGTCTCACACACGTTTTGTATATCCGAATTATGTTTCCAATAATCATGTGTTCATTGTTCTATACGACATTTCTTAGGCATCCGATGTTTACTAACTGAGATGGATATGTTCTCATCATCACAATGGCAGCATCATCTGCATGGCATGTGATGTTGATGACCTTATCTCCCTTAGTAGAGTAAAAATTCCATTCTTCGAAATATGCCGCGTTTGGTCTACCGATCCAGTTCCTTATGCACCACTGGGTGTGGAAAGAGGAATGATCATGATTACGATGAAATAATGTTTTTAAAAAACAGTATTTTGCGTATATTTTTCAGCGCTAAGCCTCAAAATGTGCCACCTGCCGTTCAGCCCCCCAGCAGCGCCCCCCACTCGCTCCATTCCCATGACGTATCAGGCCATGATGATACAGACGCTGTCACTGGACACAAAAAGGTAAAAACAATATTTACATCAGGGAAAAGCACCCCTCCTTTTAGTCCTAGGAAATGGAGAGAGCAAAAAAAATGAAAGAACTGTACGAAAAATCACATTGACATAAAATACTTGACATTTATGAAAATTGAGACGGTAAAAATTGTACACAAAATTGCATTGGACGTAGAAGATGATTTATTTATTTTAAAGAAACAGTCGACAATGATATAAAAACATTAAAAAAATACGGTTTAAAGACAGACCAGCGAAGTTTCTAAATAAGCATCATACAACAATATTGTGAGTTTGTCCAAATTTTTGTAGACAAGGACTGGATTCAACTCCCTGGGGAGCTGTTTATATTAACATATTACAACAGAGATGAAGAACATTTAAGAAAAGGTAATATAGATGTCTAGGCATCTACAGGGCTTATGACCTGTCAATGGCTGGTTTAAGTGGCCACTTTACACACTGTGTGTTACACATTCACCATTCACCATTCTGCCTATATTTGAACATCTATATTCCTTCAATTCTTGAAATTTAAAAAATAAAAATTTCAGGCGTTGCCTAGTATGTAGGTGAAATAATTCAATTAGATGAATCTCACCCGCATAAATAAAGGTTTCAGCTCTTTGACTTCACAAACATCAACAGATGAAAGAGTTGAAGGAATATAGATGTTCGAATATGGGCAGAATGGTGAATGTTACACAGTGTATAAAGTGGCTAATTAAATCAGCCATTGACAGGTCACAAGCCCCGTAGATGCCTAGACTTCTATATTACGAGCTCGTAAATGTTCTTCATCTCTGTTGTAATATGTTCATATTTATACCTTTTGATTATACATTTTGTAAATTTAAGTAGATTTTAAGACTGTTTAGATTAAGTATTACTCATCTTTATGCCAATCCTTTAGGGCTTACTTAAGCCTGTTGATTGGCTTTAAAATAAATAAAAAACATCATTGAAGATTTTAGGATTCGTTCTGCCTACTGCCAGGGTTTTCGAAAATACCCGCGTACTGAGAACTCTTTACAACTCCTTGGTGCAAAGTAGACTCGAGAGTGCTTTGATGATTTGGGGGCCACATGAACTGAAGTACTCTCTTGTGATAGAGAAAATCCAAAAAAAGTTTCTGATATATCTTCACATGAGAGAGTGAGGGTATTATCCTTGTCTCTACCCGACCGAGTTTCTCTAGGGTATGCTTGGCTACAACAGTTTAGAGACTAGAAGGAATGTGTATTTGACTACACATTTTTATCGCTTGTTGCGTGGTATGGTCGATAATCCTGAGATTATGATGAGCATTGGTTTGTATGTTCCTGATAATTATCTAAGTCAGCGTCAGCGTAGATTGTTTTATATTCCCTTTTTTTATTTTAATAAATATTTTTAATGATAAATGGAATAATGTCTGACCTATCTGTGATCTGGAGTCAGTCAAACAACTTAGAAACATGTTTATATCCTTACTTTTCTTACAGACTAAACCATGGCTCAAGAATACAAAGATGGTGCTCCTTTTATCCTGTTGGGTATTATTCACCACAATCCTGATGACGAAGAACGAGAAGGTCTACATTACCAGACAGTTGTCCATCCCAGTCAATAGAACCAAAAGTAGGCATTTAAAAAAACTAATACTTATTATGAATTCACTCTGACATATTAGTTGCTGGGATATTAATTAATAAGTCCAATTTGCAGCACTGATTTCATCACATAAACGAGTGGGTTAAATGTAGCTAATCTAAACATATATAAGACGTCTTTTAGCTAGTTCATACAATGAGTATTTTCGACTCGATAGCTACTCTCTCCAATCGATCTTCCAGACCACATGGCTCTTTTCCAGGTGCCTAACTCGTAAATTCTTTCTCTTAAATAGCGTTCTGTTGTATACTTCCTTTCCTTTCTTCTTCATCAGCCTATTCTCTCCACTGCTGGATGACGGCCTTTTTCAAACGTCTCCACTCCTTCCTATCACCCACATTCATCATCCATGCTTTACCAGCTATCGAGGCAATGTCACCGACCCATCTTTTCTGTGGCCTTCCAACACTTCTTTTGTTTGCCCATGGTCTCCACTTATTATTATGGGTGTCTGTCCACCCGCCATCATTTTGCCTGGCCAAGTGTCCTGCCTACTGCTGTTTTAATTTTGCTGTGCGATTCGTGATATCCAGGACTCGTGATTTTTGCTCCCGCAAAGCCGAAGCTTGTCTGCGGGTTACATTACATTTTTTTTTTAAATTTATAAGTAAGTACATAGTTTAATAATAATTCAAGAATAAAATATATTTATACACTTAAGTTTCACTTGCTGTTTAATAATTTTTGACTATTTTTTTTAATGAAATTAGGTTTTTTCTTCACGATTTTTGGCTGGTATTAAATTGTACAGTTTTGGTACTACACTACCCATTGCTCTGTCACCATAGTAGTTTTTCTGTCGTGGTACCATCAGCTGCTGTACCGATACTTGTCGGGTCATGATCTGGTGGTTTATTTTGGATTTAAAATTGCAATCGAGGAAATGATCTGTCACTATCTTATACTGACACTGTTTGTTTATTGGCAAAACGTTAACAAAATCAAATAATATTTTATTGTTGTCTTTTGCCTCATTCTTTATTTTTACAGGTACGATAATTTTTAAAATTTGTACTTGTAAGTGGTGTTTGTGGCCTTATTTCTTCATTTCTTATTCTGTCCAGAGACACGTCTTAGAAGACATAAACCGACCATCTATATTTCCATGGATCGTTGGGTGCATTTTAATTTCTGACTACTTTTCTGTGTTACAGACATTATTTTTAGAATAAATATTTTAAAACATAATACGAGTTTATCTCGAGTCCGTTTTGAATAGTAAGTGCATGCACAGTAACCTATAAATGGTGACCCCGACGTGATCCGAACACGCAACCTCCTTCCTTCAATAGGTACACATTAATTTGATTAATTTCACATTTCTGCCGCAAACCTTCTACATCTCGACTCTCGACTGTTTCAGACTTCCTGATACTGGAGTTGCCCCATGAGGAGAAGTTGTCCCTTCAGCTGAAGGGCCCCTTCCTGCCCGACCAGTACGGGAACCTGACGCTGAACTGGCTGGAGGTGTGGCTAGAGCTGGCCTACTCCGACTGGCCCGTGCTACCTGAGAACGTCAGCCTTCTGCAGACGGGCGATGTCGTCTTCTACAAGGTATTGTTCTATAACTTCACAAACATCAGCAGATGAAAGAATTGAAGGAATGTAGATGTTCAAATATAGGTAGAATGGTGAATGTTACACAGTTTGTAAAGTGGCCACTTAAAGCAGCCAATGACAGGTCATAAGCCGTATAGATGCCTAGACTTCTATATTACCTTCTTTAAAATGATCTTCATCTCTGTTACAATATGTTAATATAAACAGCTACCCGGGAGTTGAATCCAGTCCTTGTCTACAAAAATTTGGACAAACTCAAAATATTATTGAAGTTAACTCTGTTAATTTCCTGTTCGAGCTGTTCTGCTAAGATCTAGAAATGCTAAAAATCATTCTTGATTCTTTTTTGTTTCTAGAACCTATCGGACGTGTGGCGAATACCCCTGGTCTCGGAAACGATGGTGGATTTTGTTCCTGAGATAGCTCGCAAGAGGTCGTTCCACCTCGAAGGTTTCCGGCACGTCGCTGGCAACGTGACCTCCGCGCACCCTCTGCTGAGGGTGAAGATGCAGAGCACGCTGGGCGTCATCATACCTGCGGTGATCAGCTACGACATCCGCCCGATAGACGTGAGGGACGGAATAATGTACGCGGCTGTTGTACTACTGGGGCTGTACGTTCTCATCGTCTTTGAGGTGAGAGTTTTTGGCGTGATCTTTTGTTTAATCATCATCATCAGTGGCGCTACAGCCCGTTGTGGGCCCTGGCCTCCTCCAGAATTTGTCTCCATTCCTCCCTGCACCCTGCGGTTCTTCTCCAGTTCGTCAGGCCAGTTGCTCTAATGTCACTTTCCACATTGTCCAGCCATCTTAATTTTGGTCTGCCTCTGTTTCGTCTGCCTTCCGAAGTGGTATAAATAATAATTTTGGGGTACTGCTATCATTCATTTTGTGCACATGGCTCAACCATTGTAATCTTCTTATTTTGATGAATTGCGCAATGTTGGGTTCGCCATGCAGTGCCTCTTATTCGTGATTAAACCGTCTCCTCCACACTCCGTTATGGTTGACAGCACCAAATATCTTCCTTAATATTTTTCTTTCGAATACTAATGCCATATTTTCATCTCTTTTGATCGTAACCCAGCATTTAGCATCATATACAATGACCGGTCTGAGGAGAGTTTTGTAAATAATGGTCTTAGTTTTTCTAGTGAGCAATTGGGATCCCAGATGTTTAAACAAGCCATAATAACATCTGTTTGCTTCCGATAGCTGTGCTCTAATCTCGGTACTATGATTGTTATCATTAGTCATTTCAGTACCTAAATATGTATATCAAGGAGTTGACATTGTCTATGTGGTGTGACCCAACGTCAATTGCCTGATGTGCATAGTTTATATGTGAATTTTTTGCAAACATATATTTAGTCTTAGATGTATTTATTTTAAGACCCACGACACTTGCAGCCATTTCTAGCTTTAAGAAATCATCTTATTTAATCAGTTATTTAATTCCCCTTGGGTTAAACCTGATCACTTGTCGACGATGCAGGGAGCTCCTACCCCAGTTGGATGACGGAAAAAATGCAATTTGCTTCGGTGTGTATTTATTACATCGACACCTCCTACGTATAATATCGTAACCCACAAAACTCGATTTTACAGGAGTAGGATTTAAAGATATTTTTTTTCAGTGTTAATCTAAATCCAAAACGATTTGACCCTCGCTCACCTTATATTGGAGTAACGGTGTAACTAACCTTTCGTCTGTCAGACAACGAAACAGAACATCAATATTAATTTAATCACTTTTATTTTTATTACAGTTTGTGCAAATGTTTGTAGACAAAAGACTGGCCCCCTAGGGAGTCATTAAGATTAAAACTAAAATCAATATATGGAAGAATTGAAGAAATATGGGTATTCAAACTTAGGCAAAATGGTGAATGTTACACAGTGTGTAAAGTGGCCACTTAAACCAGCCAATGACAGGTCATAAGCCCTGTAGATGCCTAGAATTATATATTTTCTTCTCTCAAATGTTCTTCATCTCTGTTGTAATATGTTAAAATAAATCATTTTGATGCTTTCAGATCGTCCACCGGACATTCGCCGCAATCCTGGCGTCCACCATGTCCGTGGCCATTCTAGCAGTCCTAGACGAGAGACCATCCACTTCGGAGCTGATCTCGTGGATAGACGTAGAGACGCTGCTGCTTCTGTTCTCCATGATGGTGCTAGTGGCTATCCTGTCAGAGACGGGCATCTTCGATTACCTGGCCGTCTACGCCTACAAGGTATTCGATTTATTTATTGGTGGGCACAACGTGTTAACCTCTGTCTGAACATCTTCCTCAGCCCTTATTAATTTGCAAAGAGCTTGTAATTCTTCTATTTGTTGAACCACGCAACAATTGAAAGAGTTGATTTCATTAGGATCTTGGCGTAACTTTTGATGATAAACTTACATTTATCAAACATATTGACAAGATTTCAAATGAGGCGCTAAGTATGTTGGGATTTATTTGTAGGGTTACTAATAAATTTGAAAGTATCACACCAATCAAGTCTCTTTATTGCTCCCTGGTTAGAAGTCGTTTAAAATATATTTCTCCAGTCTGGTCGCCGGTCGCCCCATTATCGGGTACATTCTGATTCACTCGAGCGCGTCCAGAAGAAATTTCTAAAATATATTAATTTTAAACTTCATATTCCAGCTGCTTTATTTAATTATAATCAATTGTTGTCTTCAGCTGATCTTTTGAGACTTTCTGATAGAAGAATCCTAACTGACCTAATATTACTTTTTAAAGTGATCAATTCATTAATTGACCGTCCTGATTTGATGGAGTTGGTGTGTTTCCGTGTACCTGGTCGACATACCCGCCACAGATCTCCTTTTTGCTCTGCAAGTTCTAGGACCGACTATCACATGCACTCGCCTATCTCCAGGTTCCATAGATATGGCAATCAGTATGAGGACAAGGCCGATATATTTGGTCCTGGACTTGATAA
>NW_028280244.1:0-49914 GCF_059751315.1 Micrasema longulum | reverse complement strand
TATAATGAAACCCACTAAACCGCGAAACCGGCTTGTTAGCAGGTTTCTTGTGTTTTCTTTACAAAGAAAAACGTTAAAGAAATTATATAAATTCAAAAAGTAAAATAAACATTATTAAGAACTAAAAGCATACGTATTTCTACACGAAATTTATTTACAAAAATTTAAATAGATGAATTTTAACATAAAATAATAACCAAAATAAAGCTTAATATATTTTTTTTTTCTTAAAGGTTTTGTCAACATTTTCTTTTAAGATCAACTTAGGAATCTTATTGAAAATTATAGTGATTGTCTAATAAAGTGTTCTTTGGCCATACTCGTTTACAAACCTCGGTACTGACAAGCTTTCACGTTGTGCTAGCCTTGTATTATGTGTATGTACATATATTTTCTGGTAGTTACTATCAAAACGATATCTAGTAACAAATTTGAGCCATAAAATAGCATTTACGGACAGGCACCCTTGCTTTTTAAAAAGTTCGGGTACCTTTTCTTTGTCAATTCTAGCTGATCTGTCAATTAATTTAAGAGCCGAGTTTTGTAAAGATTGATTTTTTTTAATGTTGGTTTTACAAGAAAGGCCCCAACTGGTAATTTATTTTAGATAGTTGTACAAATAATATTTCAACATATAGTTATACCTTAACTAATAAACAATATATATATATATATAAATACATTAATAATTTCAAATAAAATAAAATCCAGACACTTTCCGATTTCCGATGACACTCTTATCCATGCGGATGTTTGTTTTTAACAAAAGTCATCGCTATCCCACGGAACGATGCTATAGACCCGCATCCCTAATCTCTTTTGGCAACTCATTAAACATCTTAAGTCCTTATTACTTTATTTATAACTCTTTTGTGAGACTTTATTTTATTTATTTATTTATTCTTATTTTTTCTCTTATAAACCATAATTAATAATAAAAATAATGTGACCTCACAGGGGTTACCCGTGCCGAGGACACTTAACAATATACTTTTTTTTAAATATTTTTACATTTGAGAATAAACAAAGAAGACTAACTTCATAAACATAAATAATTAACAAAATGTTCCTACAGTTTTAAACACTACGTATTTATGTTACAAAACGCATAATGAAAGAACAAAAACCTAACATAAGCTATACACTTGTGGAGCAGTTAATTCAATATTGGTTTGGGCGAATGAGACAATCCATTTTACTTTTACCTAGCTCCGCTATCTATTTTTTTATAGCCTTTTTGAACATTTTCTCGTTACTTATGGTTTTTATAGATTGTGGAAGTAGGTTATAGATTTTAATTGAATAATACTCAAAATCTCTTTGTCCGAAAGTGATATTAGTTTGTATTTGTTGAAGTTGTCTTTGTGTTGAGGATCTAGTGATTGTATTATTTGTATTGTAGGGGATTATAACTGCATTTTTGTTCATTTTGCGATTTATATGAGAAAATGTTCCTAGTGTACGCCTGCGTCAATAGTATTAACAGTAAACTTATACGACAACCCAAAACATAAATAAACAACTTTTTGCTTATTAAACTTTGATTTTAATCGAATAAGTATGCGCGTTTGTATCATGCGCAGTGGCACAAATAGTACAATATGGCCCCAGTAATAAAAGTAGACTCATTTTTATCATTCATTGAGTGGTACAGATAGTATAAGTTAGTTATTTGCAGTAGTTGCAACAGATGGAAAACATTTTTGAGAAGGGAATTTCGCATTTTTACAGCATTTAACCCACTGTTATGTGCCGTGTACGGTGATGAGGGGCACTTTGTAATGAGTAATTGAATCGCCCTCCAGTCGTCAATAAAAGATAGCTTCGAAGATGGTATTGTTTTATTTAGTTCACTTTTAAAGATAACAAGATGTCTCCAACTACACTCGTTGGGTTTACTGTACTTATAATTAATAATATTCAAGTTTACATTTAATCATAAATTGTCGTAGTCACGACGTACTAAGTTAGGAATCTAATTTCAATGTGTCCCCCTGGAACCAATGTATTGGGTTATAAAGTGTATCTTTACATTAAATGGAGGGGATAATAATAGCTTAAGTTAAGAAAGGTGCAACTTGGAGAAATCGCAAGATAACCAATATCTAACAATCGGAATTTAAGTATTGTATTAAATGAATGCAAACTTCTTAAAGCTTAAAGATATGATCCTTTTACCAAGAGACACCTGCTATTTTAGGCATAAAATATAATTTTAAACAATATTACGTTAACGGATTAAGACAATAAATTATGCATGTTAAATAAATATTATAAATTATGCGATAATTAGCGTGTACAAGTAAATGATCACCAGAGATGACCACCGGAAAAGATGTAATAAATAACTCTTGGGTGAAAGAAATAGGAAACAATACAAATTAAGAAAAATGTGTGTGGTAAAAAAAAAAAAAATGGCCCCCATATTGAATATAACCAGGGATTGCGATAGTTTTCAATATGACAAAAGGCAAAAAGGGTTTGAAACGAGGTTGGCACACAACACCACTTTCATCATTATTTTTCTAATTCAATACTCCGCTCGTATATGACTTGTTGGCACTAGAACTCCGTTGTGAACTGCTAGTTTAGCCTCCTGCGATAAACATTTGTTTGCCAAAGTAGATTTCAGTGCACCGTTCACCCTGTTCACTCACCTATCATAATTAAATCTACTTAATAATTAAGTTGAAGTTATTTTCATTAATTTTGGTTTTGACCAAAGTATTTAATTTCTCGTATGTATTAAAAATGTTGATGTATTCTAAATTTATCGCAATAAGCGATAAAGACAATAATCGTGTTGATAAATTTTAAAAACTGCTTTATGATATCACGTTCAAGACATTTTTATTACACTACCAACAAATGGCGAACATTGGAATGAAAAAAAATATATTATAACATACATCATTATCATTACAATGACGTCACGCTGACTGAACTCGTTAGTGTTGAACAGTGTTTTCAACCCGCGGGTCGCGGTCGCAAGTAAGTTAAAAATATTTTTAAAAACAGCGGGTTTACGTCCTAAAATAAAATAATTTTAGTGAGAAGACTGAGCCTATTTATTTATTTTTCAACAATTTGTTGATTCGTGGTTTGAGGCGAAAATACCAACGTTAGGTCACAGAATAATTTCAAAGCTGCCCTTGCCAGCTCCAGATATTCTTTTGTTTTCTTCAGAAACAAAACCTCAATATTATGCGAATTAAATTCTATTTCAAACATGCCGTTGGCAGCAGGATATAAGATTTATAGATCTTGCTGCTGACTCGACGGCCCGCTGCACCTGTTCCATCCTTGCGTTTTTTTATTTTATTTTTTTATTTTTTATTTTTTATTTATTAATAAAACATATAAGACATGAATATCATGATATTATATTCCCAGGAGTTGTACGAGAAAACTCATTTGGGACGGTACATAAAAAAAATAGTACATTTCTTGTAACAATACATAGTATACATTTAAACAATAAAAATTTAAACAAATTTTAACAATCTATGAACTTAATATTAAAAAAGGAAAGAAAACATTTAAACAATCTGTGAACTTAATATTAAAGAAGAAAATAAAAACATTCAAACAATCTGTGAACTTAATATTAAAAAAGAAAAGAAAAACATTTAAACATTCTGTGAAATTAATATTAAAAAAGAAAATAAAAACATTTAAACATTCTGTGAACTTAATATTAAAAAAAGAAAAGAAAAACATTATGCCGTTTTCCCGTTGGGTTTGGCCAAGAAGATATAACGATATATCGCTCTGTCTTTGCATACATACCTTGTTTCCTCTATATTCATACATCTTCTCATGCAAGCGACTTTTAACATGTCCATCTCAATGTAGTTTTTGAATTTGATCGTGCCGTGTCTTTTTAAATCGTTCTAGTTAAATGCATCTAACAACATCAGCATCGTAAAGCCTTTAAGCCGTTCTTTCGCGGTCAATTCGCTCTACATGTTCAAACCAACGTAGCACTCCTTTCGCCTGAGAGATCGCGTTTCGACAGCATTCAGTCTACTTTCATAATTGTTTTTTCCAATACCATACTTCGTTTTCATACTTAAGGTTCGGCATCAGAACTCCATCGTGAACTGCTAGTTTTTCCTCCTACGACAAACGTGTTTGCCAAGGTAGATTTAAGTGCACCGCTAACACTGTTTCCGGCAATAACCTTGCTTTCATTATCTTTCTTTTTCTTCCCTCGTAAACATACTTCCCAGATTCACAAATTCTTCTACCTGATTCAGAATACCTCCTTTCACACTGATCTCACATTTTGTTGTACTTTCATCCCTTTCAAAGACTATCACTATCGCTTTTCCAACATTCATTTTCAAATTGATTTTCTTGCATGCATCGTAGACTTTTGTTACCGAGAATTGCAGGTCTTCTTTTTCGCGAGCAAGAAGTACGGTATCATCACGATGAATTATATGGTTTCAATAGAAAGACAATTAAATACGTCATCGTTGAAATCGCTGACGTAAAAGTAGTATATATAATAAAATTAAGGTTCAGTGGCCTTATTCTGTAAGTAATTTGTTTCGTAAATTTATTAGTATCATATGAAAGGGAACGAGTGCAAAATACGATTTTGATTGCATTAGAGTGAGATGGATATATGACGAACGAACGAACTTAAGAAACGAAATGAGGAAGTTTTTTAATATTATTTTATTATTTGTTATTAGGCTATTAAACTTAGCCATTTTTTATTTAATGCTAGCAGACCTGACAGACGTTCTGCCAGATCGTAGGCTTGCTGCTATTAGTCGGTTAAGCAAACCTTTTTTTCGATATTCGAATTCTCGGTTATCTATGTACTAAGTTACATTTGGCATTGAGTTCGACATTTCAATCGTTTATTTGCGTATATATTATTTTTTTAAATAGGCTTTGCTTACACAATTTGGGTCCAATTGTCGAATCTAAACTTTCCAGGGACCCACTTAATCACACACAAAAAAATTCAGAAAAATCGGTCGAGCCGTTTAAGAAAAGTTCAGTGATATGCACACGTACATAATAATTATATATTTAAAGATGTATTGTTTGATCCGCGCTATGATAAAAGTTTTGCATTTCTTAAATTAATCTGCGTGTGGCGTCTCAAGTTCTCTTCCGCTTCTCGGTTAATTCTGCCGATGGGTCTGTTGACGGTAAGCAAACCGGAAATATTCCACAACTCTCTTATCATTGGTTGATTTGTATGAACTAGTAACGTCGTTAAAAGTAGTGGCGCAAAATTTATTGTTCTAATTTTTATCGCGCGTAAGAAAACATTTTTGTATCCAATTTACCGTAGGGCTGAAGTTCCTCATTGTGACAGAATAAGTCTGCTGGGGGTCGCCAGATTTTTTTATTCGTAAAGGGATCGCGTACTCAGAAATGTTGAAAGACACTGGTGTAGGAACTAGACTGCGTGTGTGTTAGTATTAGTAATCACAGTAACTTTACGCATGTGTGTAAGTTTACAATAAATACAGGTAACTTTCTTCCTTTGTGTATTGTATTGTTAAGGACAAATAAAAGACGACTACTGTGGGGAGTAACGGTTTTATATTTACTCCTGTTAAACGAACTTCCAGAAATTGTTTGAATTATTTTCACCTTGGGTTAGCTTAAATCAAATAAACTTTGTACAATTGTATTATAATTTTTTTTAAATATTCATATTTTTTGCTGTGCACATAGTAAAAAAATTGGTTAAATACAATGATACCATTACAAAAAAAAAACATAAACCTAACACAACACAATATATAATACAATTTCTGAACAGGACAACAAAATGTAACGCGAATATGTATTTATCCTCCTTGTTTTATTATATTTATTATTTGTACAGGGTGCATATTGCCACATTCAAATATTTCTTAAGAACGAATAAAATTTAAAAAAATAAAATATCAAAAAAAGCAAATGGTTGCCTACTTCTGCAGGGCAGAAACGAGGAGGGGGAGGGGGGAGTATCATACCGCGCCGCGCTCCCCTCACTTCTCCCCTGCAGAAGTAAGCAATCATTTGTTTTTTTAAATATTTTATTTTGAAAAAATTCTTTATCCTAAATATTTTTTTTAATATGCTTATATGTCTTCTTGCCCATACTGATCATTGTGGTTTCGGATGTGACAGGGTTTAAAAAAACACCCTGTATAGTTTAAACTTTCAACCGTCGACGCTTTATTGCAGTATAATTTAGTAAATACATATAATTGAATGGCAGGCCCTACTATGTGTACATGTTTATAGTTTTTATTTCTATTAATTTAACCTGCACATCTGTTTGTATTCAAAATAAATAAAATAAAATACCAAATTATTTATTTACGGACGTATTAAGTCCATTTAACAAAGGTAAATACTAACGTATTACAACAGAGATAAAGAACATTTTAGAGAAAGTAATATAGAAGTCTATGCATCTACAGGGCTTACGACCTGTCAATGGCTGGTTGAAGTGGCTACTTTACTCACTGTGTAACATTCAGACTTCTGTATTACCTTCTCTTAAATCTTGTTCATCTCTGTTGTAATATGTTAATATAAACAGCTCCCCAGGGAGTTGAATCCAGTTCTTGTCTACAAAAATTTGGAAAAACTCAAAATATTGTCTATAAATTATTATTTTTAAAAAAAAAATTGAAGAAATATTTGCTTTCTTATGATTAACCTTAATATTTTATTTTGAAGGCCATTTTCAACGAGTTAAAAATAACTCACTAGTAGAAAATGGGAATCAAGTTGGTGTAGAGTGGGATTCGAACCAAATTTACCAAGTTTACGTAGAAGAAATTAACTTTTTAAATATATTTTTTAATTGAAATTTTATTTATTAACCTTTACGGATTTATATACATTTAACAGAATATTTTTATTTAAAAAAAAAATGTATTCATTGTTGATGATGATATTTTTAACATCTTTCAGATACTATGATATCTTACAGAGACACTGTATCTTGTTTATAGCTAGCTGTATGCTATTCACGTATTCGTTTTTTGCATTGTCTTTTTCTAGTATATTTATTATAAATATGTCTAGTTTCAAAGTTTCAAATACCAGGAGAACATGAACGTGAGCTGTGAACTAGCTAGAGGTTGATTGACGCACGCGGACATAATGAAGAGACGTACAACAGGAACGTGTTCAAGGGGTCTTTCTACCTACCGCCTACCCGAGCGGTCCGGTCAGGTATAGCCCAAGTTATGCCAGGCGGTCAGATAACCGAGGAGGTAAATGGTTTCTGTCGCGGCGCTAGTGGGCTAGTGCCTACTATTATAATATTGTTGTTATTCATAAACCGTGCCTACACGCGGGCATTTACGATTGCCAAAACGTATTCGCAAACGTGTAGAGGAAGTGTTTGTGGCTCACAGAGCTAGCACTTGCGCTGGCACATGCGCTGGCGCGCGATCCACCTGTTGTAGGTTTTCCAACAGGGCGCTGGCGGAACGGTGTTGGTCGCGTCCGCACGTTGGCCCAGCTTTTAGTACGTTACGGGCTGTCGGAGAGAGCGTGCGCGATCTTTTGGCAATTTTCACCTACTTCTCGAATATGAGCAACGAAGAAACTTTTAACTTATCTAGCTACGGAGAAAACTATGATTAAAAATACACATACAATAAAAAAATAACTAAAAACCCTTTATTACAAAATGCATTTATGAAAAATACATAAATAATAATAGGTAAACTACTGAAATATTTTTTTATTTTATTTCCTTTTCCTGTCGCCTTCCAAAATTCTCACCCGACCCCACATTCCTCATAATTGAATTGTACATTACAAAAGTGTTATTACAAAAAAATATATACTGTAGAGGAAGTGTTTGTGGCTCACAGAGTAACTGTAACTGCCAACTGAATTAATAATTAGTCTTGGTTTATTTGTAAATATTGCATTTTATTATTGAAATAACTTAATTCGAAATTATATTAAGTAAAAAAAATATTAAATTTTTCACCAGTTATGTTTTTGATTGGCTAGAAAATATCACTTTTAGCAATAAGTCCCCCAAAGTGCATGTATATTTTTTTACTATTTTTACTGAATTTAAATAAATAAGATATTAAAAAACGTAATGGCTGCAGCAGCTTCTATGTCCATCTCAGCGCCCTAGCCGCGTACTTTTTATGCGGTTTTGACGTCCACTCATTAGCCCTCACCGAGAAATACTAAAAGACTTGCCAACGTGGGGGCAGTGTAGCGTTTTCGTTGCCAATACGCGTGCCAGCGTACTGGTGAACGTATTGGCCAGCGTGTAGAACCACCAATAGATGGACCATCGATGCATTCCAGTCGCCTCGCAATCAAACAATGAATATGTTTCTTTTTTGGGTGATACCGTGTGTGTTGGAATTATTCTGACGTTTCAGCTACCATTGCAGGAGCCATCTTCAGGGTAAACTGTGTGTTTTGTAGATAATAGTATGTGTTTAACTACTAGTAATTTGTACCGTGTCGCAGTCGGCAGCAGGCACATTTCTATTTTTTTTAGTGTGTAGTCCTGGGAACCATGTTGAGTTTAATTTGAGCCCGTCGTCTTTGTTTATGTTATTTGGTTGTCTATTTGTGTGTATTTCAATTGCCTCTTATATTATACGTGCACTGTAGTTACTGGGTTTATGTAAAAAAGAAATGGTTCCGCTATTGCGGATTTGTCAGGGTGCCCATGTTTGGGCTCAAACTGACAAATCCGCAATAGCGGAACACTTTATAGACACCGGATATTTTTTCGCCTTTGAACCAAATTTTTTACATAATCCCAGTAATTACAGTGCACGTATAGTAGAAGAGGCAATTGAAATGCACAGACACCCAACTAACATAAATAAAGACGATGGGTTAAATTAAACTCAACATGGTTCGCAGCACCACATACTACAAAAACGAATAGAAATATGCCTGCTGCTGACTGCGACACGGTACAAATTACTAGTAGTTAAACACATACTATTTTCTACTAAACAAACAGTTTACCCTGAAGATGGCTCCTGCAATGGTACCTGAAACGTCGGAGCAAATCAAACACACGGTATCACCCAAACAATAAAAATATTGATAACAGTGACCGTAAAAACCTTCGCACCTATATATATATATATTTTATTTGTTTATTTTTCCATACATATATTTACATAGAATTTAAATTACAAAAATACACTTTAAAAAAATACATTTTAAAATTAAGCTATAACATAAATTGGAAAAAAATGCCCACAAAGACTTCAGCGTCTGAGCGTGGGCCATTCCTTTTTTACTGATTAATATGTTTATAGCATGTAAATATGGTATGATATGAACGTGAAAAGAAAAGAAAAGAAATAGAAAAATAACATAATATGCTAATATTATGAAAACAGGATTTATTTGCAGCATGCATTTTTTTAAAAAAAATTTTTAAAGGTGTAATATGACAATGAATTCTTCTTACTTTGGTCTCCTCGTCGTTTAGTGGTAGTTTAACTAAAATGTATGATTGATCCTGCCATGTAAAACGTGATCGAAATAAGCTGTACATTTTAATACCACATTGACGCTCTAACGAGAGTAAACCGAAGGAAAAGCAAGCCTAATGTAGCCACATAACCAGCCAAATAACCATGCCGTGACAGATATTTACCTTAATATTTTCTCCAATGGAACCTTTTTATGTGCTATCTTTCATCCATCTTATAATAAAATCAATATGGTAATTAATTGAATAGTATCCGATCGGCTTTTGAATTGTTTACTATTGAAATCAATATCGCATTGTGTCCATATCCGGCTGTAATAACCAGTCAGGCTAATATTGACTCAGTTGTTACATTGAATATCAATTGTTTATACCTTCGTCCTTCTTTCTTGTAATCTGTCTACCTGGTCGTCTCTAGCACGAGGGGTAATCAATGTTACCATATTCCAGAATCAATTAAAATTCCACCCAGGTAGAAGACAATCGTGCAATGATAAGCTGCGTAGGTATATTATTCCAATGAAAATATATTTAAAAACAAATAAAACCACATATTTTTATCTCCAAACTTATTTGTTTTCATTCGTATTTTTATTTGTTTTTACTGTGGTTTTTACAAATATGCATAAAATTTTTAAGTGAATTACTACGTTCTACATGCTGACAAACTTAGTTTTATTTTTTTCTTTTTGCCTCGCTAGGCAATAGAGATGGGGTGTCGGTTTTAAAAGGAATAACAGGAACAGTCACCGCTTCACAAATTTAACTGTTTTGTGAAGCGGTTTATAAATAACAGTTTAAAGCTGCGTGGACTAACAATCTGGTACAAGCAATTGCAGAAACAGTTTGACACAAATAAATTAAACTTTACCTTGTCAGGATATTATGTGCAACTTTTTGCCCAGTTTAATTAGTGATTCAACTGTTTCGGAAGAATAACTGTTTAAAAATAACTTTCTTTTTTTACCAATTCTACTAAGCCATAGACAGGCCTGTATTAAAAGAGGATTATATAGAGATTTTTTTCTTCGAATCTTTTCCGGTCTTGTGAATATAATAATCAATTTGTAGAGTTTAGCCAATGGAATTTTAAAAAAAGTCTTGTTTACGACCTAATGCCTAGAGCAAAAATAAATTATAGCGTTAATATAGTTAAAAATTAAAAAAATATTAAATCTGCTGGAGTTAACAATATAAGAATGTGAAGGAATATGGTTTTTAAGGGTTGGAGCTCCTACCCCAGTTGGAGATTGACAGAAGACACGAGGTTGCTGTTTGAATGCGTATTTATTACATGGCGAATAAGATAAAGCACTTGATTGTGTAGCACGAGCGTAGCGGCGATGATGGGTTGAAGAGACTGCATTTGAACTACATGCTGGAACTGAGTAAAATTCGTCGAGCTGGACTGACTGACTGACTGACTGCACTTAACTTGTTGGGCTGACTGACGTTGACTGCGTCATTTGCCACTATTTTTTTTTTTTTTCCAAATATAAAATATTTATTAGCGTTCTTATAATTTACTCAAATATTTCAATTTTGGTAGCCATTTTCAACGAGTTGTAAATAACTCATTATTAGAAAATGGAAATCAAGTTGGGGTAGAGTGGAGTTTGAACCTCGGGCCTCTGGCCAGTGAGTCTGCAACACTAGCCATGGTACCACAACCCGATTCGTTTTACCCGCTCAGAAAAAAAATCCACATCTAATATAAATATGCATACACATACATACATATATGTATATGAAATTCCACTTTTAACATAAATATGCATACAAATACATACGAATATGTATACAAAAACATATGCACACCTATATACATATATACACACCATTGTTTGCTTAATCCCGATTTAGAAGACGTCAGCTGGCCACCCGTATTAGAGGTCCTAGTAAAATTCACATTTTAGAAATACAGGATGTTCTTTTAACCCCGTCACATCCGAAAACACGATGATCAATGGGGGCAAAAAGACATTGGCATATTAAAAAAATATTTAAAATAAAGATTTTTTTTAAAATAAAATATTTTAAAAAACAAATGGTTGCTTACTTCTGCAGGGGAGAAGTGAGAGGAGCGCGGCGCAGTATCAGACTCCCCTCTCCTCGTTTCTCCACTGCAGAAGTAAGCAACCGTTTGCTTTTTTTGATATTTTATTTATTTTTTAAATATTTGTTCTAAAAATTATTTTTATGTGCCAATATGTCTTCTTACTAATACTGATCATCGTGGTTTCGGATGTGACAGGGTTTGATGAACACTCTGTATATTTATATATATATGTGTATATTTTGCACTTTTATAATATTATGCTCAAGTTCACTGCGATTATCGTCATCTATTCGGTATTATTATACACCCGGTAGGCACTGACAAAACAACTCTCTAATATCTGGGTATATATAGATATATATATAAATATTTATTTATTTATTAACGGACATTGTCCATGTATACAATTTACAAGGTTTAAATATTACAATAAAAGAATAGTTTAAAACATTTAAAGAAAAAAGAAAGAAGCATTGACAAACATAAGGGACATCGAGACAAGATCTGGACTATTTATTTAGTGCTCGTTTAAATCGTTGTAAACTTAAACCAAAAAAGTCCAGATCCTGTCTTGAGTTAACAATACGACAAAGGCGGGTCATTGGAGAATTTAGGCCATAGTTTGTTCTATGCTGATCGATGAACAGTACTTCATTGTTTCTCAATCTACGAGTCGGAATATTGAATTTTACTTGTCCCAGTAATGATGGAACATCGATTATACCATTTAGTATGCCGAACATATATATGGAGTCAATATTATTTCTACGTTTTTGTAGACTAGAAATATTTAACATTGACTCTATTTCAGCATAAGAATAATTATCTCTCTAATATATAACAAGGGCGTAATTGTTTATTGAATATAAAGCGAGAGGGCGTGAGTAATTTAAGATAATTCACGTTAAGGTCTTCATGATGTGAACTATCTTCATCACTAACTTGTGATGAGTTATCAGATGGCAGTTAATGTACTGTGAACCTGACTCAATAAAGGATAAACATTGTCTTCACGTTTTCCTAAAGTATACCCTATCGCCCTTCGCCTTAAGGGGCTGAATCCTTTGATGTTAGGGACATGAGTTGAATAATAATCTCATTATTCTCTTACTTGATGTTACGTTTTTCATGGTTATATTTATTTTTTTAAGTCCAATATCTTGTTATTATTTTAGGTGAATAATTTATGTAGCGCCATTTTTATAAAAAATATCAAGGGCGCTATTCAGTAAATAAATCCGCTGGGATTTTAGTTCTTCGTAATGCTCGTTCTTGTTAAAAATGCTTTTTTTCGTAGGACTTTTTCAGTGTACAATACAAAATTTAAAGATATAGATTACACAAACATCACTTTGTCAGATTTAAAATTTACACTAAAAATGCATTATGTAACTAAGTAGACTTATCCCCTCTTCAAGCATTTTTCTCCTAATCCCGCCCAATTTACAATAATTTACTGTTCTTAAAAAATAAAATAAAAATCTTTGATTATTGAGAAATATTTACGAGTACATGAAAATAACATTTTAATGACTCCCGAGAGGGTGAAATCCAGTCTTTTGTCTACGAACATTTGGACAAACTCAAATATTTTAATGAAACCAACTGGTCCAAGAAGAAGTTTAAAAATTGTTTTCAGGCGTTGCCTAGCATGTGAAATAATTCAGTCAGATGAATCTATTCACAACAATAAAGGTTTCAGCTCCTTAACTTCACTAAAATCAACAAATGGAAGAATTGAAGAAATATGGATGTTCAAACATAGGCAAAATGGTGAATGTTACACAGTGTGTAAAATAGCCACTTAAACCAGCTAATGACAGGTCATAAGCCCTGTAAATGCCTAGACTTCCATATTCCCTTATTTAATGTATCTCTATCCCTGTTGTAATTTGTTAATCTTAATGACTCCCGAAGGGGTGAAATCCAGTCTTTTGTCTATGAACATTTGGACAAACTCAAATATTTTATATGTATTTATTTAATATGTTTTCTCTACTAACTTTATATACTTTGTGGAAATCTGTTATTAGTTCTGAGTCTATACACTATATCTGTTTGTTTATTATGAATATGTATGTAGAACTGTTGATTTCCCAAATAAAATAAAATAAAATAAATAAATAAATAAGTTATCGGGAATAACGTTAAAAATAGAATTTTTATTATACGGGGATTTTTACGATTCTAATGATATTACTATCAATGTATTCTAAACTAGTTGTCATTTTTTATTTTTGGGTTTAAAAATGAGCACATACAAAACAGTTCGCAGTTATCACGTTATTTTCTCCTCACGCGTTATGATCGCAGACTGCGCTTCTAATAAACATTTTGTACAAATTTTGTGCCAAAACGTCACACGTGCCGTTTGTCTCACAGGGCGCGAAACGTCTCGTTTCCGGGTAATTCAAAATATGCATGTTTTAAACTTCGGTTCAAAATTTATCCGACGTCGCGGGAAAAAATATTAACACCGTTACCATCGTTATTTTGCTCGTTGAAAAGTAAAAATAATAAAAAGGCATTAAATTGTTGAAGATAGCTAGAATCCAGTTTTGTGTGTGAAATAGAACCAGAACCCTCGACGAGTGTTTTCGACTCGATGGCTGCTCTCAGGAAAAATCCTAAATAGGAAAATTGAGCGGAGATAATTCCGCCTCGTTGTTTAGTGGTTGGCTCGTTCGCCTACCGCTTTTGAGGTCCTGGGTACGATTCCTGGCAGGGTGGATGTAAAATATTAATTTCAAAGGTTGTTCAAACTGCAATAATTGTTTCCGCACTGGTACCTGGGCCTGTATTACAAAGGGAAATTAACATTTATTAAAAATTTTATCTACAAAGTAAAATTAAGTTTTCCATATATTTTTTTTTTATGTGTACAATTTTTTTCTCGTCATATTCAATTACGTATTACTGACGAAAATACTCATTTTTTTTTCCAAATATACACATTTTTGTAAATAAATATTTATTTTATTTTATACCGTCTCGATATGTATCGATGCAGATGGCGTTTGCAATCGCGGCGCTGAAGCGTAGGACTGATCACCTTACATTCATTTAACAAATGATCGAAATACGCTGCATTTGGTTGACTAATTCTGTGCCGTATGCACAGGAATGGAAAGGGAAAAATTAAATTTTAAAAAATATAAAAATGACGTTATAAATTATGCGGTATAATAAAAATATTTTACGCAATATGTTGGAAAGTTCAATAAGCCATTATTGAGGCCATGCTAAAATAATACTTACGACATTACACGCGAATTGAAGTCACGGCGAATCTCGTTTGCAGGTTTACTTGAAAAGTGCATACGCACGTCGCTTCCTACATGAAAATTCGCCATATTAGAAGAACCGTCACAAAAAAGGTGCCGCGATTGTACACAGCCGCGATTGAAGTGCTTGGAATTATCCACGCTTTTTGCACCGGTTCTCGCAAGATGGCGAATGTCGGGTTTTACAGTTAGCAAAACATACACTGAGTAGATGTGGACGCAACAATGAATAGTAAAATGTTATTGTTGCGTCTTCTCAACGTAACGAAACTAGTTTTCTTAACAAACCAGAAATGTGCATTTAATTTTTGCGTTGCAATATCTTAATTCTTAATTATTTTCGGTACAGAAAAAACACATAATGACTCAATTTACTTGAATCTGATTTCAATTCAAAGTTGTGACGACTTTTATTCGAGTGTTTCACCAATTTGATAGCATTATAGTCTGTCCGCTGGTTTTGCGTCTACGTTTTGTATTTATTGCCTAATATTAAAAAATATATATATTAAATGAAATATAAAATTTCCGTTGATTCAAAATCAATTCTTTCAAACATAAAATGATTTACAATATTTTGAGTTTGTCCAAATGTTTGTAGACAAAATACTAGATTTCACCCCTAGGGAGTCATAAGGATTAACAAATGACTGGTCTTAAGACCTGTAAATGTCTAGATTTCCACATTTTCTTCTCTAAAATGTTCTCCATCTCTGTTGTATTTTGTTAATAAATTGATTTATTTGCGTTATTTTCAAACTTCAGACGCCATATATTTTCTTGTAAGTAATCTCATTTCTTTCCCATGCTAAGCGACCTTAAACCTTTTCTTGGCAATGTATCCTATTGATAAGTATCATTAACCAAGACGGCATTCAGTTAAAACTGCTTTACCATATTTTTCATTCTTAACTGCATTATCACAATTCATAAGAAGCTTTGATTAAAACAAGACAAATATTTTTGTTTGAGATTCTCAAGTCTTTTCAACCATAAAATAAGTTTTTTTAAATTTCGTTCTGCCAAGATAACGGTTGATGTTGATGAAGAATCATCTTTTCACCACGCTTGACAATTATTTGTCATCATTTTGATACGGCCTAAAAAACGTTTATTTATTTATTTCTATAATCCAACATCGAAAAATACAACGGTACAAAATACACAATTTAAAAAAAAGATTTATTCTACTGGATACTTTGATATAAAATTTCTCTACATAAACTTAAAATTAGATACCATCTCCTGAATAAAATACAATTAATGCGAGATTGAAAACACTCATACATCGGGATATATTCAAACTGCCTTCATTTACAAGCAATGCGGTTCACACATATGGCCTATATGTATTTCCGAAATAGGAAGATAGATATATTTTATGATCCTATCCCAATTTTCTTTAGAATCTTTAGAATCAATTTTAATTAACAATATTATAAAATTCCATACACGTAAATAGCATTGCCAAATGAAGTTATATATATATTCTGCGTAGTTATGTGATTGAAGATATGTGCATGTTAACGAAATTTATTCAGTTTTGTAAAAGGTTGGAAATATTTGAATCAAGGAAAGGAGCACGGCAATGGACCTACCTTTGATGCTATGAGGATTTTCTTCTATCTTAGGCACCGGATGATAAAAGTTCAATAGGAATTGTGATAATTAACGATTTATTATAATAATTTTCACGACGACGCGCGACGATTGCAATTTTTTTTATGCATTGTTTATAATGTCAATAATTACCCTATTTTTGTATTTCTTCCATCTTGATGTAAGGTAGGTACCACAAGGATGGGTCAAGGAAAGGATGGGAAAGAAAGGTAATCGGCCAGGAATAATATCGATAAATGATGTTTTGTACTAAACAGTGCATTTTTAAATGAATCGACAAATATCTACCAATTATAGTTTTTTTTTTTTTATCAAGTTTTTCTACTGACATTTCTTGGTAGAACTGCATTTTAATTATAATAATAATACTTTTATAGTTTTATTCCACTTTTGTTTATAATTTTTTATAATTTTTTTACCAGTGACCAGGTTTCGTCGTGACCGACACCAGTCTGACGATGTCGGTCACGACGAAACCCGGTCACTTGTAAAAAAATTACAAATAAAAGTGGAATAAAACTATAAAAGTATTTTTATTTTTATAATTATAGTTTTTGTTGAATTTCCATACAAAATAAAATAAACAAATGCTTGATGAGCCGGACGGACTGTACGGTTACTTTTCATTTCATCCGATTTCGCGCTGTATCTACGACATTAGCATTTCTGACGAAAGTGACGTAATCATTTCTCCACCTATTTATACTTCGCTGATCTTTCTCCAGCCGATTCACAGGGCGAACATTTGGCAATAAGAGGTTACCAATACTCAGGCATGACCCGCTCACTTTGAAGTCAAATAAAGCTGTAGCTCAGTCACAAATAACTATCGACGTGCTTTAAAACATGCTAAGCATTTGAGCGATCCCAATAATGAACATGCTTAAGTTATCGAACAATAATGGCACCGAAGGCACCGTGTAATCTTGTCGCAACGTTGTAAATCATATAAATTATAACTCAGAGTAATAATGCGTGACCTAGAGAGAAGCCCTTATCACTATGTTTTATAGAACGCAAGCGATGTTGGTTTGTCGGTAAAAAAACAATTTGTGACCATTTTGTTTTATTTGACAACATACACATAACGGTTCGATCGGATGCTTTTGTAGCTGTGCTTGGCTTTGTAAGTAAATAACTTGGATAATTACGTTATAATAATTTTAAAAAAACTTTGCTTATATCAACATATTTACTTCAGATACTATTTTTTCTCAATTTAGGAGAAAAAATTGTGAATTAAAGTATTTTTACTTTAATTCACAATTATTATTATTAAATGACAGTCAATTATGGGCACTATGTCAGGGCCCCACTAGGCATCCATATAAAGTTTGAGTTTTTATCGAGTAGAGGTCAATTAAAATTTTACTCGAAAATAGCAACGTTAACCTTGAAATTGCATCTAAAATGAGGTGTCCAAATTTCAGGCCGCTACGACTCGCCATTTCGGAGATGTGACGGACAAAAAAACAAACTCAACACAAGACTTAGGTTCAATGAATTTGGGATTTATGTCGCAATAAATATAACATAAATATATTGTGAATAAATAAATTTTAAAAAAACACAAACATGTATTTTTACTTTTATAAAATAAGTATAGGCGAATTATAAAAAAATAGATTGGAATAATCCTGCAATGATAAATACACAGGTACAAATTTAAAAGTAATTACGATGTAAATAATTATATCCATTTGGCAATTCTCGACCTGAGAGTACGGCTCATTGTTTTGCTGCGAACTGTAGCTAACTTAATACCCAAGAGTCATAGAATGGGTTTCCTACATTTGGGCTCCTCTCTAGGTTACGCATTATTACTCTGAGAAGTATATCGATATTCTTTGACCTTTTCTTCCGAGGAATTTCATTGTTACGAATCATTCGTGTAAACGTGCTTATGGTCTCGTGAGCCATCGAGATGTAAACTGTATAATCTCCGCTCGTCCTTCAAGCATTGACGTGAATGGCTATAATGCCGCCATCATTGCAGTCACGAAGTCAATTCTAGATCTAATTGATTGACATTTAAAAGGGTCTCACGTAAGAAATCGGAAAATCGTCTAATATTTTTGTTATCTGTGATCGATTTTGTTTTCATAAAAAAATAACAAATACTTAAATTTATTAGTCACAATTCTTGGTCGAAGTTCATTGTAATGTATTATTGAAATAAAAGTCGAGTGATTTTTCAATTTCAATTTCAATTTTCAATTTTATTTATTCGTATATACCAAGTGTACATTACAAAATGAAGACTGTCAGTTGCCAATTTTAAAAATTATTTATAAATTTTATTTTATTTATATTTATTGTTTGCTATGTATTTTTTATTTTATGTATTTAATCTGTATTATCTTCGTTTTTTAATTTTTAAAATTTTTCATGAATGTTTTAAGTACGTATTCTATTTGTAGAATTTCTTCATTGTTATTAAAGTATTGTATTCTTATTTTATTTTTTTATGTTTTATTATATATGTGTGTATATAGTAATTTGTGTAGCTTTAGAATTTTTTTTTTTGTATCTAGTAAAGATGCTAGGAATATTTTCTTGCAATTTGTATCGCAAGTATGTACTTCATTTTTAAAGTTTGCTTAATATTAGTGGCAATAAATTCTGCAATCTTTTAAGTGAGTGAGAGAATGTGTCAGATTGGTCAATATTTTCAGTATTTTCTGGTTTGTGTGAAAACTACAAACGATAAGTTTTTTATTGTGATTTGACGATTTCACACACACACCCCGAGCTTTAAGAACTTGTGAAATCGTTAAATTGCCCGAGCGACCAATCTTTTCCTTGTCCTCTGATTTGTTCAGATTTACAAACGATTGCGTTTTGTTACAGTTTCATAAAAATTAGATGTCGAACAAACGGTTAAACAGTTGGGTGAATTAACGATTTCACACGTGCTTTAGGCGCTGTTCTATCTGGAATCGGAGAACGTTCATAGGAAACACAAATATTCTAATTACACGCGACTTGTAATCCATTTATATTTGTTTTTCTTGAATAAGTTCCAGACATTTGGTGGATTTCCCGAGCATTGTAACGTCGCGGCGTAAACGTTTTAAAACAGCAATCGTAATGTTCGTGGATCTAAACACACCAACTAATAGCGAGTTAGCGCCTCGTTAAAAATGGCCTCCTGAAATATTTAAGTAAATCGTAAAAACGCAAAAAAACAATTGCAACTATTGAATAACAAAATATTGTTTTTTTATTTTTTTTATACGGCACTAATGCCTTTTACTATAAAAAACGAGTTAGTTAGATATACAATTATAAAAAAAAAACAATATTAAAATATGGGTATAAAAAGAAAAATAAAATTAACATGAAAAATATATATACTTTTACGTATGTCAGCATACAAAAGATATAAAAAGTCGGTATGTTATGAATATAAAATGAGTTAATAACAGATCATTAGCATAAGTAGTTTTTGCAAATTAACCGTTAATCGTTACTAAAGAACATTATAAAATATTTATCAAGAGATGATTTGAATTCACAGACTCATTGTTGCATAATATCATACATGCTATTTACCATTCCTCTCTATATCTACATACCATCTGAATTATCTCTTAAAAGCCTGTGGTAAAAAAACCTTTGCGAGCGGTGATGTAAAACCGTGTTATCACAAGGAAAAGATAGAATATTCTGAAATTAAGACATTTGAATAAAAAACAAACAATATTTTAAGTTTGTTCAAATATTTGTAGACAAAAGACTGCATTTCACCCCTAGGGAGTCCTACAAATATTTGAAAAACCTCAAAATACAACCAACTGGTCCGAGAAGAAAAATTTGAAATTGTTTTCAGGCGTTGCCTAATATATGAAATAATTCGATCAAATGAATCACTTCACAACAATAAAGGTTTCAGCTCTTTAACTTCGCTAAAATCAACAGGTGGAAGAATCGAAGAAATATGGATGTTTAAACATAGGCCAAATTGTGAATGTTACACAGTGTAAAAGTGGCCACATAAACCAGCCAACGACAAGTCATAAGCCCTGTAAAGGCTTCCATATTCCCTTCTCTAAAATGCTTTCTATCTCTGTTGTAATTTGTAAAAAAAACGTACGTTAATTATTCCTTTTCCATAATTCATAAAAATAAAAATATAATTTATCCCTGTTGTAGCAAATCAAATTGAAAATCATAAATACAAAAAAAACAAAATGGTGTACAAAACAAAAAAACAACCTATCTTATTTTTTGTTTTGTACACCATTTTGTGAAAAGGGCCAACATTATATTGTTGTGGTATTTGTTACAATCAATACAATGTAAAGTTTCCGCAAACTGAGTTTGGTAAAATTTCTATTGAAAATATACGTAAAACTGTCATTTTTCAATAAAGCATTATAAAAGCGCCATCTATAAATAATTAGTTTCATATTTTCGTTTAGAATCACCTTAAAATGATTTGTAAAAAATAAATTATAATTCATATAAAACAATCATATGTCTACACATATATTACTGTTCTTCTATTCTTTTTTTATGTAATGAATTAGAAATTGAAAATTACAAATTCTTCAAAATAAGGCGATGTGGATTATACTCAAAAGAAATATCTATTCTAATGTAGAAGTAATACCCAATTAAATTGGCTTGCTCACTGTAAAGCAGCAAATTAAATATAATGTAGCAATTTTTATACATAAAATAATTAAGGGGATAAATAAAATAAAAACAATTATTAAATTTAACCACCAATGTCATACATATGAAACAAGGGATGAAAAAAAGATAAGATTACCAATGAGGAGAAAAACAGAATCTCAAAACTCATTGTACAAGGGATTGAAGCTGTACAATGAGTTACCTGAAGACATAAAGGAGATAGAAAATATTGAAATATTTAAAGTTAATTTGAAAAAATATGTTATTGAGAAATTTTGATAAAAAAATTGTAATGTTATTAAAAGTTTATACTAGTTCTTAAGATGTTATGAACTAACTTAATAAAGCATAAATAAATAAATATACTTATTCGATAGTTTTAATGTATAATTTTTAATAAATTGAAAAAGATTTTATAAAAAAAACCTTTAAAACCCCATACGAAAACCCCACAAAAATTCAAATAATGCATTTCCAACCAATCGTGCTATGCAAAAATCTACAATGTGAAAAAAATAAGTTCAAATGTAAAATTTTTTTTCAATAACTCATCTTTATTAATAGATTTTAAAGATATTCAACTACGTGAAGCTAGTTTAGTAACAAAATAAATAGATTTTTGTCACCAGTTCTAAACTTCAATCGTCAATATGCTCAAATGATGTTTTTGCATATAACATACCATTAACCCGACAATGCTTAAGTGGTTTCAAAAAGTATTAAACCAAAAAAATCCGCGTTTAAAGATCAAAGCAAACAGTTTGTTTATTATTGGACCTTCGTCCTTTTTAAGATGTCCTGTCTGTGATTTACTGAATTTTCCTTACTTATGTACTGAGTTTAGTATTTACCTCAGTGGCTTCTGTCACGGCTGAATTGAATTTAATTCGTTTTATGTTTAAAAGCACTTAGGACGTAAATTTGAACGAGACACATTTTTTTGTGTATTTCTTTAGAAACAAGTAAATACAACATTTTCTTACTTAGTCTTCAAAATATAAATTGTATTTGATACACTTATTTTATAAATGCTGTTTATATAGATTTATTTGCTCCAGCGGTTGTCTTTCGTCTTGTATAAAATGTCGTAGATATATATGAATAAAAGGAATCAAGATATATTTATATAAAACAAGTATATTATATTATGAGGGTTCGAACCGTCATACGTCAGTAGGATCGCAGTGAGTTACATCTTGCTGGAGAATGTGATTCTATAAAATGCTACGAACGCTCCATTTCATTCTACCGGCAACACTACTGACTAGTCTAACTCGTTAGCGTCCACGTCTCGAACCCTGGGTAATGGGAACACATTCATAACAGTATGATCACAGAACGAGAGGATGAACGGCGAGTTTCTGGCGCCTCCAAACCAGAACCAACCAGCTAAGGGAGAAATCCACTAGAGAAGTCAACGGGAAACCACTCTAGTCATCTTTTCCCAGGAATCACTATGGCGGGTACATCCAACAAGCCGCTGTCCTGGCCTCGGAGGAGCGCAGGACCGAGATGCTTTCGCTGTAGTGATCGCCAACGTCGGGAGGACCTGATAAGGCACTTCAAGAAGAAGAATATTATTATTTATTTTATTTGGTTCTATGATTAACATAGTCTAATATATATTTACAACACAATATTTACATCTATACTTATTCTAACATTATTTATCACCATTATACACTTAATATCCTAATTTATTATATTCACTGTTTCATATGTACATTTTCATTAATTATATTCACTATTTACACTATATATTACCTAATATTTTTCACATATATACTTTTTACATTTAATTTTAAATATATTTACATTTATTTAATTTTTTATACTTTCTGGCATTTCCTCAAATAATTGTATTGCCTTGTACATAAGGCAGTTCTGGAACATTGCTTCTGATTTCTTTTCCAGTCTTATATTTTTAGATCCTCTTGTTGCATAGTTATGAAAGAACTCATTATTTTTTAGTTTATTTTGAAAATATCTCGGAACTATTCCTTTAATAATTTTGTTTATTTCATTAGCAACATTGAATTTGATTCTTTGATCAATTGTCATGATATCTAGATAAATATTAGCAGATAGGTTTTAATGTCTAATTTATTGTACCTAATTATTAATAAAAAGATAAACTTCTTATTTAAATTTATTTCAACAGAGAGGGAAAAATTTTTTGAGAAGGGAATATGGAAGTCTAGGCATTTACAGGGCTTATGACCTGTCATTGGCTGGTTTAAGTGGCCACTTTACACACTGTGTAACATTCACCATTCTGCCCATGTTTGAACATCCACATTTCCTAAACTCTTCCATCTGTTGACTTTTGTGAAGTAAAAGAGCTGAAACCTTTATCACGTGGGTGAGATTCATCCGGCTGAACCAAATCACCTACTAGGCAACGCCTGAAAACAATTTTTCAATTTTTATACTTCTTCTTTTACCAGGTAGTAATTCAACAATGTTTGATTATGTCCAAATGCTTGCAGACTGGCTGGATTTCCTTGCTATCCAAACATTATTTATGATTTATTTGGCCTATTGGAATAAAATATAGGTACATAAACAGCATACAAAGACATTCAGTAGAGTAATGGAAAAAAACAGTAATTAAAAATACATCATTGAAAAAATAAGAAAAAAAGAGCATGTTGTATAAAAGAGAAAATGCTGCATAAGGAAGAAGAGTGTGTTACTCCGGGTGACTACCGGGCAAACGCATCTGAATAAGATTTATTTCATTTCATTTCATTTTTTTTTGCACCACAACAGGCCAGGAGGCCCAACTACAGTGGTGAATTACATTACAGAACAACCAGGCTTGAGAAAAATCACATTTTTTATTTTTTTGTTCTCACCGGGAATCGAACCCGGAACCTTCCGTGCGTGAGTCAAGCGTCTTGACCACTACACCACGGAGGCCGCCATTTTGAGTTGATAACAGTTGAACATCGACGTTAGTGTTTTGAATAAAAAAGGAAATCATTTACTGATGTAATAACTTATATTTGCATAAAAGTTACTAAATAAAGTTACAATACTTGGTACATTTCCACTTATTTGCTTGACCAATTAGCGCTTTTACTCTCTAATGGGCATCTTCAGAGTGGTGAATATTATACAGTGTAAGGATAATTTATATAAAACTAAATAGTATCTTAAGCGAAGTTACATTTAAAAATAAGTTGAAAGAGTCATTTACGTATTTTTTTCAATGTTTGTGTATTCTGATAATTATTTCAATATCTGTGATGTATATATTCAATCAGTATGAAACGCAAAAGGTGTATAGGATACATTTTAATGGATTTGTCCATGTGGAAATCCTGAAAAACGAAATTGAACCGAGATTAATAATTGTCCCTGCACAACCTTAACTTATCCGGGCCTAAGGGATCCGCTCAGGGTACCCCAAGAGCATATTTTTTCAATAACTTCATAATGTTAAAAATGTATAAAAAATATTCAATTATTTTTCTGCCGAATTCTTTCAATAATAATTCATATTTGTCATTGCTTTTTCCTCTTGCAAACAGCCAACATTACAACATTACAATAAGGAACTTTAGCCCTACGGGAAATTGGATACAATAAATGTTTTCTTTCGCGCGGTTAAAATTGGAGCATTTTAACCGCGCCATCGTATGAATCAACCAATGAAAAGAAGGAATGGAAGATTTCCGGTTTGCTTGCCGTCAATGGACCGATGGACAGAACTGATCGAGAATAAGCGGAAGAGAACCCCTGACGACACGCGCTGAGTTGTTTCAGAAATACAAAACTTTTAAAAATCATAGCGCTGATAATGCGATATATATAAGAAAATTAAAAAAAAAATGGGCTTAGTTTAATAGTCTATTAAAAAATTAAAAAATATTTAAAAACCACGGAACTTCCTCATTCTTCGCTCTACAGTATCAATACAATCTTATATGGGTTGGTCAGTTCGCGCGTGTGCTTCTTGCTATTTGTTCCCTTATTTCCAGCAATAACCACAAAAATCCGGATTTTGTGCGTTAGATTTCCATGCATTTTCCCTCCCGACTCCCCGCTGTTCCTCACCGCTAATAGATTGCGTGACTTTAGATCATTGTTATTCAACGTGTAGCAGCGAGAGAAGCGCCGATGTCATAAAACATCGGCGCGCAACAGTATTTTATGAAAAAAAAAGAGTTTTGCAGAAAACTCAAAATATTATTTGACAGTTTTACAAGCACTGCCATGACAATCCTAATGGCATTTTTTTTTTTAAGTCGTATTTATAGAATTTTAGTTGTGGTATTTCCCGTACATCTCCCTCAGGAACTCCCGGGTTTTTTTACGCTTAGACTCGGAATGGTTCAGGATAATATTTGGTGTTCCGTTGTAGTACCCTATGCGCCATCGAGTGCTGATAGGTGTAAATGAATAGCAGTAATGGATATTTTAATTATATCACTAACCGAAGTTACGCTGACAATAACTAAACATGATAAGCACACATTTTTAAATAATTCTTATTTATGTGGATAATCCGTACTGACAAAAAGATTCAACTACATTATTTTTATCAACATGAAAAATAAACTTTCACGTTATGGAGGTATACGAGTAGACTCAGACAAATATTCCACTAAGCTTTTTACGCGGGGGTGTGTAAAAACATAACCTGTACCAACTGTGGCTTTCAAAGCTATAAACGGGAATTTTATAAATTGTCAAGTTTAAAAATACGCTGTGAACCTCCTATATACATACACACTTACAGTGATATAAATTATACAAAAATGATGTTTTTTGTTGCTACATAAGACGGATACACGGCAAACACGGGGTCGTTAGAAATAATTGATTTTACAGGAGAGTGAAAAGATGAATATAAACATTGTTTGTGGGACATTTAGTTTATACGAAATACGTTTTTAATTAATGTCAAATATATTTTAACGCGCAATCACAGTAAAAAAAACTTTAAAAAGGTCTAGTTTGAAAACTCCTTCCTTTAACAGACGAAAACTAGCTCATTTTGTTAGGTATTAACCTTTCCTTACCGTTCTAAAAACATCCGCGCATTACATTGCTGTGTAGTCACCACACATGCAAAAAATGAATGATTTTAAATCGTAAAAGTGTAATATTCATCGGCAATTGCTTCAATTATTTATAGTTGGAAGTCAATAGTGATTATATTTTTAATCGAATTGCTAAAAACATGAAAAAAAAACATTTATTCATGCTCTCAGTACCCGCAAAAGAACCACCCCCTACTAACGCAGCTAACGGGCGTCTGGGAGACGTACAAGAAACTTTGCTGTTCGCGCATGTGACGCATAAAAATTGTCTCTCTCGCTCCCAAATATACCCCCGTATTATTGAGAGTGAGACGTAAAGAGTGTGGGAGACAATTATATATTAGGATAACTCTTTTATTACGAACGCAACATGCGACACATTGGTAAACTTTTTATTGTATTGGTGATATCTCCGATTTTTGATAAAACGATTTTTATGTTCCTAATAAGCATTAATTATTCAATTTAAAAAAATCACCGATACGTAAATGTATAACGAAGGAATACCGAAAATCTCAACCCATCATTTATTATGTTTTTGGAGATATTAAAGTTATTAGATGCAATGTGTACTAGCTATATATCTCCGGGAAGGGAGAGTTAATAATGAATTATTATCAACTCATTCTGAAAAAAGAACTAGGCATTAATATCTCGAAAATCGAAAAAATGCAATGTGGCCGTTCTTGCCGTGTACGCTTCATATAATATTGTTTGATAATCTAATGATGGCAATAAATCCCCGTTCGTACGCTATTGTTGAATTTTTAAAAAGGCATCGACGTAAAATTTCAAAATTAGCTAATTGACAAAGAAATTAATTAGTATTAATGAGCAGCATATTATATGTGCTATATTATAATATGCTGCTCGTTAATACTAGTCAATTAAGAACAAAGAGAACAACTGAAGACATGAGGGCATAAAGGTGTTTTGTGACGAAAACAAAAAGCAGAGATATCTGGGGTTAAAGTTTTGAACCCCAGTCTAATTATTGATAATACAACATCTTCATTCGCTCTCAAAATTGGTTTTCTGCTACTTTTTGATGGTGTAGTTGATTTTATATGAAAAGGCTGTACATGGAATCTTCATCTGTGCAAAAAAAAACATTTTTAAACATTTGCGACATAACGCTTTCATCCACTCGTGCCTTTGTCATTAAACTGAAAACCTTTGAAATTTTACAAAAATGTCCGTTAAAAATTTCAACCGAGTGAATTTTAGCCGTCACCAAATTTTCAAAAAATATAATATTACAAAATGTATAACACTCGCCGCTCTTCCGCTGTGTTAAAAAATCCTGATTTTTTCAATGTTTTTTTAATAATTCTGTTAAGTTTAAGAAAGAGCTAAAACCTTTGTTGATGTGGGTGAGATTATACAGAACTGTTAATGTTTTTAAATACAACCTAACAATTTGCTTTTGTTTTGTTTACAGGTATGGGAATTCAATTTTTTCATAAAAACTATCGTGATCACGGATTTGTGTAAGTAATATATTTTTTTTGCAATGCATGCATAGTATATTATAGTATTATAGTTTAGATTTAGGTTCTAGTAATAAAATATTTCGTTTAAATACATTATGAAGAAAATAGTTGTGTGTGTGTGAAATAGAACCAGAACCCTGGACAAGTATTTTCGACTCGATGGCTACTCTCTGGTAAAAATCATTAAAAAAGAAACGGAGTGGAGATAGGTCCATATCATCGTGCAATGGTCGGCGCATTTGCCAATTTCACTTTAGTTTCTAGGATCGATCGTTTTGAAGGTGGTTCTACACTCCAATAATAAATTGTTCCAAGACTTGCGCCTGAAGCGTAGGACTGATTACCTTATCTTAAACGTTACAAAAATGGTCCAGGTCTTTCTCAGTTTTCCTCGATATCTGCATCCATTAACATTCGCTCGTAAATCTGTTTAGCTGTTCTTTCTCTGTCCATTCGTTCTAACTCTGATTTTGTCGATAACGCTTATCCCAGCCTTGCATAATGCACATATCTCGGCATACATATGTGCACCTATTGTACCTTATAAAATAAAATATTTTTTTTAAAAATGCGCTCGTAATAATGTCGAATCAACAAAACAGTAAAGTAAATAATATGCCGTTCTTGAAAAACTTGTTACATGCACATTCAAATGTCACCTTGATGAAGGCCAGATTTTTTCTGATTTATCTTCTAATTTGACATTGTCCGTACAATCTCTTGTATAATGATGCTGACCGACAAGTGACCTTTCTAGGCACCAACCCACCTTCTCCTCAACTGTTATATTACTTGCTCCAACTGGTTGAAGATTCGAGCACTATTTTATTGAATTCAGTGTTCTGCGGTTGAAATAACTAATGAGAGATGGAAATAATTAGTGAAACTTCTTACAAAAAGACGGCCTTCGATTTTCATAGCTGTTCAACCAAATTAAAAGTGCTTATTTAAATGAGAAAGTTAGTGTCTTTTTTAAATGTTTTATTTTGTTAATAGACTTAAACTAAGCCAAAAATATATTTTTTTTATTTTTACATATCGTATTATCAGCGCTATGATTTTTTAAAGCTTTGTATTTCTGAAATAACTCCGCGTGTGACGTCAGAGGTTTTTTTCCGTCATTTCTCCCGACTGGTTCGTTTACGGTAAGCAAACCGGATATAAAAGTAAATTTACAAAAATGTTTTTTTCAAGTCCTATGAAACCGTTTTGTTTGCATGTTGCAATGATCGACTTGAAAAGAAAGACTATGTTTGAAATTAAAAATCTTTACTGCGCGTATTTAACGCGAAGAATGTTTTTTTTTCACAATTTTACTTATAGCACTAAAATTAGGTTTTATTTTCGACTACTGAATGCGGAGATCTGGAGCGGCATCCAGACTAGTTCTTAACTTGTTTTTACCATAGGCGTAAGCTGAATAGCCAGTCTCAGAAGCAGAACCATGGTAGTCTTCTCAATGACTCCAGGATATTCATCTTTAAGTCCAACACAAAAGTAATTAATGTTTGAATCTGATTTGAACTTTTATTTTAGGGAAATTCTCATACTCAGGCACAGTTAATATGAATTGTTTAGTCTGATTTGCGAATGGATTCTGTAGATTCTTTATGTAATGTTTTCTACGTCAATACGCCCCAACTCTCGGAACCTCTGTGACCCTTCCACGGAGCCCCTGGGTTCTTCTGAGTCTAGTTGCTACATCACGAGGCAGACAAAAATAAAGAAAAAAATTGTAAATGTGAGAGTGTAGTCTTCCTTAGAACAGGTTATTATAGTTAGGATAATAGTATATTGAAGAAGAAAAAATGATTGATGAGAATCAATCAGATGATTCAATTTTTCACATTGATTTTTTTTTAAATTACTGATTACATATTTTTTTTTATCTTTGTGAAGCTATATTGTAACACGAGTCTACATATAATACACGATTTGATATAGGTATGTCTCTTTTTTGTTTGAAATAATTAAGTCGTATCGCGCTCAAACAGGCCTAAATGACAATATTATCTTTATTAATTGTGGAAAATAGATTATGTAACAGTACATAGGTATGCGCCATTTTTTGTTTTTGAATACCTGTTTTCTAACCGACGTTCCCAGGGAAATTTTTAGCACAGGTTTCTTAAGAGTAAGATACTAGTATGGCCTTCTATATTTTAGAGATATTCAATCAATTTTAAATCAAGATTACGTGTTCGGCGGCCTCCGTGGTGTAGTGGTCAAGACGCTTGACTCACGCACGGAAGGTTCCGGGTTCGATTCCCGGTGAGAAAACAAAAAATCAAATCCGATTTGTCTCAAGCCTGGGAGTTCTGTGATGTAATTCAGCACTAATTGGGCCTCCTGGCCTGTTGTGGTGCAAAAAAAAAATTGTTTCGGAATATTTTATTTTTATTTGTTGTACCGAAAAAAATATGTTCATAAAGCGTTTTTATTAATGTAATTAACCTTCTAATTGTTTCTACTTTTCCTTGTAACTCTATCCCAGTCCCGGATCTTGCTATCAACCAGTTAGACTGTTCTATTGCACGCGCTATATCCAATTATAGAAACAAATCTCCATCAGCACCTCTTTACATTCACATCACAATTGACACTTGCAACATTGTAATGACGTGCAACACGGCTCATTTAAATTATCAAGTTAGTTTCCGTATCTGTTCTTCCTACAAAAAACAGTACGCAAATTTTGTTGGAACTGAAAGATAAGTTCGGTCACCACCAGCGTCTTCCTCACCTGCAATATTTATTTAATCTTTTTCGTTCTCGATTTTTTTATTACCACTGTTTTTACGCTGCAAAAATGACAACAATCACGAAGGGGTTCGCAACCCATCATAAATATACACGTCACCGAAAGAATTATGTGTGCTGAACTGATTGTGCATAATGCAACTTTAATTTTGACAATATGGTATTATCACTCGGGAGGAATATCGGATTTAACATACTGTACATATAAAGAATTTTTTAAAGACTTTTAGTGTTTATAAAGGTCCTAATAATCAATCAATTCATTCACAAATTTTGTTTACAATATTCGATGTTCCAGAAAAGCCATTTTGTTCGGTTGGTCATAAATCATATCGTACAAATCTACCTTATAGTACACCACGAACCATTAATTTATTTTAATGTTGGTAATGACATTTATAGAAACTAAAACGACCCGTATTTTTGTCTATGCTTTTTCCCCCTCTCTCGCTAACCTTGAAGCCAGTAGCTATTGTAAAATGAGGCGATATTTGAATCTTAAGGTAACTTATTTCTTTTTATAACTTGAAAACCTCAGACGATTTCAGCTGTTTTTCTATATGGTAATACGGAATACGCCAAGTAACATTTCAAGAAATTTGCAGTAGAATCGTGAACTTGTTTTTTTTGTGATAGACTAAAGTGTTAGTTTTTCAAAAATGTAAACAATAATAAAAGTAATTTTGTGTCATTTGCATTGTCACGACATCACTGGTATTTATATCACTGAGTTTCCATTATTATGATTGTTTGCATATTTTTATTTTCATTTAACAAATAGTAAAAAGTTTTCTAAAATGAGCTGTAATTGATCATTTTTTCTACATCTTTATTTTGCGAGCGACATGACTCGAACTTGCCAATAAAACTTTTGAACATACAAAAAATATTTTGCTCAAATACTAGAAAAAGCTCTTATGAAGATACAGGCTGCTTCCAACCGTTACAAAATGTGTTTTGGTACACTATACGTTGGATAATATAAAGTTAAACATCCTTAAAAGCATTTTAACTAGAATTTCCAAAACAGACGGAAAATTTTATTTACCAAGCGATGCTAAAATGGGGGAACTGGGGATTTTCCCTCAATATACAGGTTTCAGAATATAAATAAAAACATGATTCATGCGAACAAGTATATATAATAAATCAAAAAAATATTTTCTCCTAAAATATTTATTTTTAAATGAGCGAAATACATACAAGTCTTCGTCTCAGAACGGTGAAGTGATTCATCTAGTAAATCAGTTAATTGTGACAAAATTCTTTTAGAAGAATCTCAACTCACAGGTAAACGTCGTTTTACGCCGGGGTTCCGTTCCGAGAGACACCGGCGTAAAATGAACACAAATATAATTGAAGATATAAGGTTAGGTTCCGTATAAAAATTTTAAGAACAATCTTACATGTTTATTAAATCTATATATATTCCAAATAAATTTTAAATGTATTTAATAAATTCAGTTTAAATTCGTTTACAAAATAAATAATAATCTAAATAATGTTTTTTTTATAATAAATACTAACCCACCAGTTCGTCGGTACTAAATTAAATTCTATCATTTTTTTTAAAAGCATTTAATTTCATTTGCTTTGATTGTTGCTTCCTTTCTTACAGAATCATAGCATAAACTACAAATATTTTAATATTCTTTTAATTATAATAATAATAAAATAATAAAAAAATCATACCTTTCTATTTTTCTTAAAAACAAAACGAAAACTAACTCGGAAACAATTACACACACACAATAGGCTGCTCGCAAACACGGTAATAGAATAAAATAACTTGTAAAAGTGTGTCTGCTATTAGAATCGCGGCGCCTACTGTCGTCTGGTCTCGGCCGAACCGGGGAATCCCACGCCGGCACCAACCGGCGAAATTGTAAATCGGCGTAAATCGAACCGGCGCAAAACGACGTTCACCTGTAATGGATGAAGTCATTTGGTGAAATAAATGTTTTCAAATCGGTGAAAAATAAGTTTCCACCATACACAAAAAGGACACATTAACCACTCATTCTGATTCGATAATAATGTCAGCTAATGAAAAATTGGCGCGCCCAGCGCCTGCGGTGAGCCAAGAAACTAGCTGATTATTCCAGCTTATTTTTTCATACAAATAAGTTTACTATATTTTGAATGTCTTACTTAACCCCAGTGCGGGTTTCTTCTCCTAGATTGAACTTGCAGATTACACAAATTATTTGAAGATTCTTGATTTGGAAATCCGTATTTCAAACATTTTTTCTTAAGGCCTATTTTTCGTTGAGATGGTACTTTTGACCTAAGACAATTACTTTCATGCAGCATATTGCAGGACACATGGCACTCGACGCGGCCGTTTTTAGCACTATTAATTTCTAGAACAATTCGGCCAGTTGACATTTTAATTGAGTACCTAATATCGACTGAATTCATACTGCTATTTTTTATTTATTTTTTAATGAGTTGTGTATTAAAGTAATGGATAATATATTTATATAATATAATATATCACGAAGTTACGTCGTTGTTGTATCACACAGAACCACAGAAAAATATCAATTTATAGTATATATTACTTTACATTATATTATGTAACTTCTATGCAGGTACAAAAATATGATTTTTTTATAGCTAACCTGTAAATAAAATCACCACTCGCCTTTGATGTATGGTCATTAAAGTTTTTAAGTAAGAACGTTATTTTAAAAGAAAAGTAAAATTAAAACTGGTTTTTAGATCTTGTTTGATTTATTGATTAAGAAGGTACTAGGTACCCAATACAAAATTAAACTTTGCCCCCTGTTCGCCCCCCTAGAATTTAATTTTACTTAACTTTGCTAAGATTATACAGTACGTGATGTCATTTAAGGTTGATAGCTTTGATTCGGAAAAAAAACAGATTTTTATAGAATTTAAGAGTTGGGTTTATTTTAGTACACAGAAGTAAATTTACATTCAAACGTTGAAATTTTCCCCTATCTGTCTCAAGTTAGGTATATTCGATTTATATTGAAACCAATTTCTTTTTATGGCGTCTGATATTTTTTTATTTCTCGCTTTGTATTGGTACGCAATTCCCGAACAAAGGGGAATAACGTTTTGGTTTTTCTTTTGGACCAACTCGTTACCGATTTAATTAAGTTTCACAGACTGCGGAGCTTAGTTTTGATTTTTTAGCTTCGTTTCCATTAAAGTGAAAAAAATGTTCAATGAATTTTAATTCTTTTTGAATTTAAAACGTAAAGGCTTAAATAATACATCCAATTCAGAAAATGTATGCTCATTAATCACAATTCAGATCCAGCTCGAAGGACCAAAAAATTACAAGTGAAATATTACAAAATAATAACTTGTATGTTCACGAATTGAGCATTTTTTAACATTAATTGAGCGTTGTAAATATAAACGTATGTATCTATATTGACTATTAAAAAGCTTCTAAGAGTCTGAATAATCGGCGTGTGTGCATAAGAAGATATGTGAATGTAGAGATAGCGAGGTCTATATCCAAATAAATTGTGATATGGCGTTCTATCCTCCCGTCCTGCACCTGCGGGTAAACGGCGCGATGGATTCTTTGTTTGTAGAAGGGGCATTCCATCGTCACGGGTGGGACATTTCTCTAGTTAATTGTCACATATGTTTTAAAATTTTGTAACATATATGCAATTTATAATATTACTTTTTGAAGAAATCAACTTATTTTATCTCCAATCAATAATTTAGCAACAGAACATAAACCCTATTTTATTTCATTTGGAGATAATACTAAAACACTCTCCTGTCACGGGTGGGACAAAAAATAGACATCAATTTAGTTGTAAGAAATGTTTGACAAAAACACTGCGAATTTATTTCACATTTTTACTGAAGTTAGATATTTTTACATACATTAGATTCTTAGCTATATGGAGTAGACAAATACACTTAGATTAATTACACAATTTAATAAAAAAACAGCTAATTGGTCCATGTCACGGCCGGGACAACAATTTTACTACAATTACACTACACTACAATTACTACAATTTTTTTTAGGGACAGCGATTTTATTGACGAAAAATATGATTTTTCTAACAATATGGAAGTTTCTTACTATGTTTTTATCTTCTTCAGATAAGGCATGCTTAGCAACTCTTTTCTTTTTAGACTCGTTGAGAGAAACATCACCAAAATTGTCATAAACATGTTTGCGGATAATCGCTAATTTCTTGCCTGGACTAGAGGGAAGCGTTCTTTTTACCCTGCTTACAGCTTTTCCGAAGGTTTGCAGACAAGAGTATGACTCCAACAATGAGGATGATTGTTCATGTAAATGCAATGCACTTTGTATAAGAAGTTTTTTTCTATGTCTATATTGTCTGTTTTTTTCAGTTTCTTTACGTCGCCTTTCATTTAATAGACTACTAAAAAGTTTTCTTTTTTTCTTCCTTTCTGCGCGTCTTTTCTTATCTCTCTCCTTCTCTTGCTGCAGGTGATTTTTTAAATGTTCAGGTCTCTCTTTTAATTTTTTGCCTATATTTTCTCATTTGCTCGGCAGATGTTGTTGAAAGAAAGTTAAGTAATAAGCAAGCCTTAACAAACAAACAATTAACAATCAATAGCTTAAACAACAATGTAACTATTAATGCTGAAGATGGTACCAACAAATTTACAGTTTGTTGTTAAATTAAAGCTCTGCGTTAAGTAACGTAGCATTAAAAGCCCGATTGTTCCACCCGTGGCAGTCACGGGTGGGACATGATTTAATATTTAAATACTCTTAATTAACCGTATAGATAAGAAAAATTAAATTAGAAATGGCTTTGCTATAACATTCTACCTGTAGTCAACAAGTTCCAAACATAACATCAAAGTAAGTCAATGAGAATTGCAACTTTTATTAGTTTTTGCAACGGGTGTGACATGACTAATCATATGTAGTTCATTATATAATATAAATCAAAAGACTTACCTTACTTCAAATTCAATCACACTTGTTTAATAGAAGACACTTCGCGGTATTTATTTATCACAACAAACTCGTGAAATGACAAACATAGGTGATTTTACAGTGCTGCCAACATTACTGATCTATGTAGGGCTTATGAAGGTTTCCACCCTTAGAATTTACAAGTGAGCATTTGCGAAACAAAAAATAGTTTTTATTTATTTTTTTTTAAATGAAATGTTAAATTTAATGTTTTGGATATTGATTTATTGAATAATCACATGATTTTTTAAACTTTTTTTATTTTACATCGAGGTTCACTTTGTCATGGAATACCCCAGAAGTGTCTTCAAATGTTATACTTTTGATGTGAGAATGGTGAAGGGAACAAGCGATGGGTACCCAAAAAAAATGCTTATGTTTATGTATCTATCCTGCCTCCTGCCACGGTTTTTTCGTAAGTTTTTTTACTACCTGACCCTTTCGTTCCTTACAAGCCATCAAGGCTGAATATATAAGTTTAAAATATCTTAGAACAAAGTCGTGATTCATATATTCTTCACTATGATTGGACAAGATGTTTTTACGGTCGAGATAACCTTTTAAGCGGTTAGAGGTTTTTTGTTAATTTCATACGTATTACATTGTTAGGAAGTATATAGGTACAAAGTAGACAATAGGTTAATTACAATATTTGAGTTTGTCAAAATGTTCATAGACAAAATTCATAGAAAAAAATTGTCTATGAACATTTGGACAAACTCAAATATTGTAATGAAACCAACTGGTCCAAGAAGAAGTTTAAAAATTGAAAAACTGTTTTCAGGCATTGCCTAGTATGTGAAATAATTCAGTCAGATAAATCTCTTCGCAACAATAAAGGTTTCAGCTCTTTAACTTCACTAAAATCAACAGATGGAAGAATTGAAGAAATATGGATGTTCAAACATAGGCAAAATGGTGAATGTTACACAGTGTGTAAAGTGGCCACTTAAACCAGCCAATGACAGGTCATAAGCCCTGTAAATGCGTAGACTTCCATATTCCATTATTTAAGGTATTCTCCATCCCTGTTGTAATTTGTTAACAATAGGTTAATGTGCATTATTTTGTCTTATTAATATTTAAAGCCTTAACTTTGTTTGTCAAACATTTTATTTGATCAACTCTTATCTAGAGAAGATAATTTAAAAATTGAGATGGAATTTTAAAAAATACTAAATGTTACTAAATAATTGTATAATTAAACCAACATGCAAAACCCACTGTACGCCTTCACCATAGCTGTTGCACTAAAATATAACTACTACTACTACTACTACCACTAATACCATCACGCCATTTCCTTGTAGGGGTAGGCAGAGAGAATGGACCGCCACACACATCTTTCCTGGCATACATTCCTAGCTTCTTCCACATTCATACATCTTGTCATACATGCCCTTCGGTTCTGTCTGCTTTTGACGTTACCAGACTTAAGATTTTGGTTTATCTGATCATGCCACGTCTTCTTTGGTCGTCCTCGTCTCACGTTACCGTTCATTCTCGCCATATATACTTGTTTTACCATTCCTTCGTCGTCCATTCGTTCTACGTGACCAAACCATTTCAGAGACCCTTTCTTAATCTAACCAATTATACTCTCGCATGATTTCATCATTTAACACCACCACGATATGCATTTTAATAAGCAACCGTTACATGCACCGATTAGGTTATAAAAATATTCTATGTTGTTTGAGAGTATAGTTGGAAAAGGGGAGAGGGGATGAAATGGCATGAGTTTAAATTGGTATAAGGTGACCATTAATAGTAATGGTATTAAACTCACGCCCCTCCCTTCATTCCCTCCCCCTTTTTCCAACTATTTCTCCTACAGCATAAAATATTTTCATAATATAACCAGTGCACGTTACGGTTGCTTATTGAAATGCATTCCGTGGTGGTTTTATATTTTTGTGCAACAAATGGTGAAGGTGCATAGTGGGTTTTGCATATTGGTTTAATTGGTACTGACGAAGAGGCGGGTACGTTTCGAAACCGGTAGACATAGAAAAGTCAGTAAGTGGGTATATAAAAATATATAATAACATTTAGTGCATTATTTTTAATTGAATTTATATTCGCGATAAGGCTCTTAAAATAATTTGTAAAATAAAAAATTATGATTGTTATCTTTTTTTTTCTCAATTTTAGTGTTATCCGTGAGAGTAAATAGAAAGGAATAAAAACATATTTTATTTAAACTTCACACAAAATATGATTTTGCAAACGTTTTGCATTTATGGAAGTTACGTACCGTATTTTAATAGTCAGTCAGGAAATCATCGTGTAGGACATTTTATTTATTTTTATTTTACAAACGTAGATAAAATAGGCAAAATTGCCTTTAGCAAAACTTATATTATTAACATATTAGGTTAAATTATTTTTGAAAATATTAATTTCTTTTCCCCCACGATTTAGAAACAAAAATTATACCTATAAATTATATAACACATTCAGTATAAGTTTACAAACAATTTAAAAATAAATGTAAAAATCAAATTAAATGATAAAATATTTTTATGGATTATTATGACAAAAACTCTTTTTGTTACTGTTTCATGTAATAGTTAGACTAAAGGTTTAATTACCATTCACCATCTTTTAAAAAGTTCAAAAGGTTTGTTCTATGGGAACAATACCCATGTGGCGTTCAGCGCCATGATGTGGCCATTTTTGTCATTATTCATTTCTAGATGAAATCGGACAGCGCTCACTATAAGTGTTACCATTTTTGTTCTCAATCTTAATGGTAATATAAATATATCTTAACGAAATGTATTTTTGATCAAAACAATTTTTTGTATGTGTGTATTAAATTAGTGGATAATAGAGCTGCATATTTTGCGAAGTCAATAATTTATTGTTGATTGAGCTAAATTAAAAGATTATTGAAAAATAATTATTTGAATTAAAAATAAGTATTCCATCTTCAGCTGAAACACAGATATGATGTATCACACAAAATCATATAAAATTTAGCCGTTTCTATGTTATTCGTGTTAACATTTTTTGTAGCTTACCTAAAAAAAAAAGTCACCGTTTGCCACTGTGTATATGCATTTTTTTAAAAAATGTTAATAGTACATGGGCTAAAAATACGAAACTCTTTTCTATATTCCTATACGGAGTAGAAACATGGACATAATTGTAAAGCACCCTTGAGGTGATTTTTTACAAAAATGGCGCTATATAAATTAGCCAAATATCATTATTATTATTAAGAGAGTTGGAGAGAATAAAAAGATTGACTGCGAAATGTGATGCTAGAGAAGAATGCTCCAGATTCCATGGACAGGGATGCGTTCTAATATGTCCATACTGTCAACTACATGTTACTGTCAAATCCTACAATATTATGTACCATATTTTACAATATTATGTACTATATTTTACAATATTATGTACCATATTTACGTGTATACTTATTTTTTAAATTACTTTAATTGTCATTATTATTATTATTATTTTTTAAATATTTTTTTTTGATACAAAAGAATTTTATTGTATTTAATATACTTATATTTTGTACCTTTTAAAGGAAAATATACATAAATTATTTTCCTTTTAAAATTTTATTTGAACACATTGTTTAATTATTTTTAATATCTAAATATGTTTTTTTTTGCAAAACTGCTGTGTTATATATATAGTATTTATCTAAAATAATACTTTTATATTTAATTTTTAAGTTTTTCACATTATATCGAAATGTTTATATTATTTTTAATATGTATCTTTTTAAGGTAAAAGGCACTGCGTGCCGTGTATGTTAATAAATAAATATTTTGGATACAGCGCCAGGAAAAAACCAAACGGCCTAAAAAAGATTGTTGTGATAGGTAGAGTAGAGGGAAGAAGATCCAGAGCTCGATCACCTACCCAATGGAGCGACCTAATAAAATATCCGCTGGAGTCTTCAGTGACTGATGCTCTTCGCTCTGCCTAGAACAGGACTACCTGCAGGCACAACATAAACATGTGATTGCTGCAGCAGCCATCCTGTCATGAGGTCAAGGACGAGAGAGATTACATGTAACAAGGACTCGATTGCTCATACTATTTGTTAGTACAATTTCGAAATTTCATTTTTGTTCGCCATGCGTTATCTGCTTATCTGATATCAATAATAATTATTCTCGTGCAAATAACCGTTTTATCAGCTATGTACACTACAGTTTCATCACTTGATCAAATAAACTTCTTTTTGCACACTTTAAATGTCTATATTGCCACACCAATGTTCTCATAAAGATTTCACTTATCTGATACCATCGCGATCGTCATAATTCCCATGTCCGCTCCGCAGTTGGAGTATACGGTGTCTACAAATAGCTCCAGGCCTCGCTGTCGGCTGCCCAGTCCTGTGCATCCTCCCAAGCCAGGTTCGCCGCGTCCCGTTGTTTTTTAATTAAAAAAATATATATTCTTAAAATAGTACAAACACAATATATAAATGTCTTAATATTAATTTATATCTAATTATTATTAAAATATATACTAATTATTTACATTTCTCAACAATATATGTACACTTAAAAAAAAACTTCTTTAAAGCCACCTCGAATACAATTACTTTTTAAGAGCTAACTTTACAGATGTTTTTTTTATTAACATATTACAACAGGTCATAAGCCCTGTAGATGCCTGGACTTCTAAATTACCTTCTCTTAAATGTTCTTCATCTCTGTTGTAATATGTTAATATAAACAGCTCCCCAGGAAGTTGAATCCAGTTCTTGTTTACAAAAATTTGGACAAACTCAAAATATTTTTTTGTTCTCTTATTTCTTATTTTAATGTTCTGACGTGAACTGATCACGAACAGTCAGCAGTGGTCGTCCTGGATGTTAAGGACATATTTATCACGCGGCGGCCTCCGTGGTGTAGTGGTCAAGACGCTTGACTCGCGCACGGAAGGTTCCGGGTTCGATTCCCGGTGAGAACACAAAATATAAAATGTGATTTTTCTCAAGCCTGGTTATTCTGTAATGTAATTCACCACTGTAATTGGGCCTCCTGGCCTGTTGTGGTGCAAAAAAAAAAATGAAAAAAAATGAAATCACGACTAGATCAGCTGTATAGCAAAAACAAAATACATTGTAACTCTCTGCTACCGGCTTACTAAATTCAGTACCAGCAGAAGCGCGGAACTATAATTCGGTGAAAAGACAAAAACAACATGTTCTCTAAATCATTTCAATAAATAATTGAATCGGGTTGTGGCTAGTGTTGCGGACTCACGGATCAGACGTCCGATGTTCGAACCCCACTCTCCCCCAACTTGATTTTCATTTTCTAATAGTGAGTTATTTACAACTCGTTGAAAATGGTCACCAAAATTTAAATATTTTAGTAAATTATAAGAACGCTGAAATTGTTTATTTTTTTTATTCTATAAACAGTGCTTAGGGTACTGCATTGGTACACAAAACGCAGTTTATCTTAATAATTTGTTACCTACAAAAGTAAGGTGATCAGTCTTACGCTCTAGGTCAGTCTTACGCTCTAGGTCCAGGGGCAATGAAAGATTGTAATGTAAAACCATACTTATCAAACTAGTATGAAACACACGTCCAGAATTGTACGTGTTTGTTATACTGTATTCTTGATCCGTCTGACCACAGATAATTGTTTTACATGAAATTTAATTCAGATCAAATAAGCGTACCGTCACTTTTGTGCAGCTCCATAATATGAAAACGACAATATAAGGGTATTCCTTTATTAAATATAATTTATTTATTAATTAATTTAAAATTACACTTGTTTAAATATTAATGAACTTATTTAAGCATTTTAGGCTGTGCCCGTGTCAAGCCATAAAAAATAACAAAAAAAAATACTTAGTAAAATTAATTAGATTGAATTAAATTAAATATAAAATAATACGGCCTCATATGTCCTTAAGGGCCCTTAAAATAAAGAATGCAAATTATTAATCATTGTGTTTTCACGCGTTAACAACTCGTTAAAAAAAATAATGAAACACATTGAAGAATTTAAGTGGTTTTTTAATTTTAAAAAAATTGTTAATAGACTATTAAACAAACCAAAAAAAAACTTTTTTTATGTATCGTATTATCAGCGCTATGATTTTTAAAATTTTTGTATATTTTTGTATTTCTGAAATAACTCCGCGTGTGACGTCAGAGGTTCTCTTCCGCTTATTCTCTATCAGTTCTTATTGGTCCATTGACGGCAAGCAATCCGGAAAACTTCCATAACTCTCTTTTCATCGGTTAATTTATATAAACTAGTGACGTCGTTCAAAGTATGTAGTTCGTTTTTATTTAAAAAAAATTTTTTTTTTTTCGTGCATTTTCAGGAAATTTTGCCGTACAATTTAATGCTCCAATTTTTACCGCAGGCAAGAAAACATTTATTGTATCCAACTTCCTGTAGGGTTCAAGTTCCTCATTAGAAATTAAATAAAATAAAATTCTAAGAAACAGTTTGAACGATACGTTTGTCAAGGTTTTTTTATATTATAAACTATAATGAACAATGTACCTCAATAATAAAAAAATGGGAGAAAACAATTATTTTGTTTATTGTAAATACCTATATTGTTTTACAAAATTTACTGTTATTTTAATGCTTTTCTGTAATCGGTAAACCTGTAGTAATTAACGTTTGGATAATTTTAATTAAATAATTATATTACAAATGTTGAATATTGTGTGAACCACAATAACAAATTATTTTCGGCGTAAAAAAACTAACAAAAGTGCGTCTTTTATCGAATTCCCAACGCGAAGCGAATATATACGGTTTGATAAAATTAATGTGGAAATTACTACATATTCTGCAGAACTCTTCTGCTAAACTTAGTTATAATAGTTATCATCATCGTTCTTCTTTCCGCACTCAGTATAGGGCACTGCATTGGTAAATAAAATACAGCGTATTTTAATCATGTGTCACATGAAGGTAAGTAGATCGGTCCTACGCCCAGGATCAATGTAAAATTGCATTTGAAACAATGTTACAAATCAATATTTCACGTTCATCCTGCCAGGAATCGAACCCAGGACCTTAAGTATGATAGACGAAATCTCTAAACACTACTTTGTAAGGCAGACTTATCTTCATTCGATTTCCTTTTTCAGGATTTTTATCCGAGGGTAGCCCATAGTGATCTAATCGAAAACACTCGTCTGAGGGGATCTTTTTCACGCACAGAACTATTTGCCCGGACACGCCTGACGGCATCTAAAATTTACACGACCACATCGCTCTCTTAGGAAACCATAGCTTAGACGCTAATTTTATTCAAATCAATTAATGCCTTAAAATGATTTAACTTTATTTTCAAAAAGGGGTGAGAAAAATAAGATTATTAACTTGGTATTTAGGTGTGTAGCTTTTGATATAACTAGTCATACTCAAAATTAGTTTATAAAATACTCAATCATTTGTAGTTCCTTACTGAGCGGCAATCAAAATAAATGAGTTTCAGGGTAACACTCGGATATAATGGAAAATTCATTATGAATTTTATTTATGATGAAAAACACGTACCTACTTGTAATTGCTTTTCTGTGTGTTGGTTCGCTGGTGCTTAAAAATTCAGTTTTAATTCCTACGCAGATGGTTTTATTAAAATTTTATACCAATTAGCCGCGCAACCAAACCGACGAATACATTTAGAAGTAGGAACGAGATATGTTGATTTATTTTTATTTTGGCAACATTGCTTTTGTCAACCTGTGTGAAAACGCGGGAATCCGATTATGTTTCTCAAATTTGTGAGTTGTTATCTTCTAATATTGCATTGAGGCACAAAGTAGGCTTTCGGCAGTTATAACGGCTATAGTCTGATAGATAGTAAGGAAACATACGGTTTTGCCGCCATAGGGAGATAGCGGGTTTTTGGAAATAGACGACTCAATTGTCATCAATTTTTATTTCGTATTCATTTATCTTTTTATTACGTATGCCATAAGCACTTATTTAGTTTCACGCTAATAAAGACGATTTTCGCCTTTTTTCGTTTACGGCATAACGCACGCCACTCTAAAGTTAGCTACTTAGCGACATAACTTTTGACGGCACTAAGAAGTTATGTAAACTTCCCTACCTTCATTCACACGCATATTTCACACGTATCGTCCAAATCCAAACGGCACGGTAAAATTAAGTTGGAATTGTATTTATTATATTATTTATTCAGCGGCTACTCTGGTAAAAATCCTGCAAAAGGAATGTAAGTAGAGATAAGTCTGCCTCATGGTGTACTGGTATCTAAAATTAAATAAATAATCATGAAGAAATATAACACTATAAATTAGATCAATGCAACCGATTTTATTTTATTGTCCGTGTGGACTTTTACTATCGTGTGAAACAAGCCATAGGGTTTATTCTGCCGTCATAAGCAAAAAGACGGCTTTTTGTCAAAAATCACAAAATTAGTTAAATATGAGGTAATGTTCTACAAAAAAATGTTAGTAGCAATGAGCAGTAAAAAAATGTTTCTGTACGGAAATCGGTATAATCTTTTTTAAACATTAACACAATATCTAAAGATTCATAACCAAAAACTCAGTGTAGTAAAATAAGTTTTTTTTATGGCTTTTCCAAAAATTATGATTTAGTATTTTTTTTTTTTACGAAAATCATCGTATTAAAGGGTTTTCTTTGTTAACAATGAGTAAGTACTTAAATAAAGTAATTTAGCATAGACTTTACCCTTGTGTATCTGTTTTTTTCTTCTAGGAATTATTATTTTTTTTCCCTTTTAGCTTTGTTTTGTAATATACTGAATTTGTTATAAATCTGTCGTGGAGATTAACAAATAACAACAGAGATGGATAACATTTTAGAGAAGGGAATATAGAAGTCTAGGCATTTACAGGGCTTATGACCTGTCGTTGGCTGGTTTAAGTGGCCGCTTTACACACTGTGTAACATTGAACATTTTGCCTATGTTTGAACATCCGTATTTCTTCAATTCTTCCATCTGTTGATTTAAGTGAAGTTGATTGCTCAGTAACTCCCTAAGAGGTGAAATCCAGTCTTTTGTCTACAAGCATTTGGATAAACTCAAAATATTGAAAATTTGTAGTGGTTTGACAGGATGATGTGCTGTTGCGGTGGTTGGTGTGTGGTTCAGTAATTGTGTTGTAGGTGATTTTACATGAACCCATATCAACTAATCTGCTGGTTTTTAAATAAATTATTTTATTACTTTTCAATACATCAAAAAGTTTTGTATTCTCTTTTTTCATTGAATGTAAACCAAATGTTTGAGTTTGCTGTTTATCATATTGATGTGCCATATATTTCTTTTTTAAAAAAATATTTTTATGTTTCTGATCCCATATAATATTTTTGGTGTTATGTCCGTGTTAACTAATTATTCGTCCTAACTCAACGCACGACTTTTGGTCCCGTGGAATTGGGACTTCGGTCTCAAAAAATGAGTTATAAACTAGTAAGTAAATAAATAAAAATAAAATTAATATCAACCCACCCTAATTTTACCGCGCCGCGTGAATACGAACGATACGTACGAAATAGGCTATTCAGTTATGAGGGATTCGGATTCTTTCTACTGGGTTTATTACTCTTGGTTAGGGAAATTTCCGAAAAGTCTTTAAATATTCATATCGCTTCGTTACTTGCAGAAAGTTCTAGAATTTTCTTTGATGAATCAAACCTTAGGGCTTGTCGAGTGGGGTGCGTACTTTGATTGATTTTACGACCAGAATACAAATATAAAAATAAAAAAAAAGAGTAATGAATCTCGTTTCATTTATTAATCTGAAATAATTTATTTTTTTTAATTTGTTTATTATTCCACACATATATTATTTACATAGAAAGATAATTACAAAAATACATCTTTAAATTAAGCTATAACATAAATTAACTAACATTATTAACTATATTTCGCACATCCGATAAAATAGAGTATTCATATTCCTCTACGTTTAGATCCGCTAAAGTTGCTACTTTCTGGACGTCAGTATCCAACTGTCTCTCCATATTTTAGACCATCTACCAGGAAGACGATGACGAGGTGGAATTAGCTAGAATCCCTAGCTGCAATTTAAGGGATTCTAGAGTTGTCTATTCTGTTAACATGGTCTCTCCTAAATCTTCTTCATTCTCTGCTCCATCGCACATCTTCGGTGCCACGGGTCCGTCTTATTTCTTCTTTGCGGATTCGGTCTCTAAGTGTTCTCCCTGTGATTGCACTGGCTCAGTATCAGGCATAGAAGAAACATTCACATTCTATCACTTCTTCACATTATTTTTAATAATCCCACTTCGCCTGTTTATCTGAGAGAGCTCTTTCAACCTCTATCACAACACGGACTATCTCTTCGTTCTAGTAACGATAGAACCCTTTTCTGATTATCGTAGGCAACTGAAATGGCTCAAAATTAGACAGCGGAGAGACTATCACTCCCTCTCACTTCTGTTCAATGTACTTCATAGTCCTAACGCTCCTATATATCTGTGTGAAAAATTTCAACGCTTATCAGTTCATGGTTTACCTCTTCGTTCTCATTCTCAAGGCACTCTCTTAATACCCATACACTATTCCTCTTTCTTCTCTAACTCATATAGTGTCCATGCGGCTCGACTGTGGAATCATCTCCCATCCACCATCAAAGATGTTACTACATTATCTCTGTTTAAATCACGTCTGAAGAAACATCTCCTTTCTCTTCCTTAATCTCTCCTCCTTTCCTTTTTCCTCTTTCCGCTTTTTTTCCTTTTTCCCATTGAGTAATAGTTTTGATTTAAGGTAATTTATAAACAAATACGTTTATTTCTATTTTTATATATTTTTAACTTTTTAATCTTTTTTTTTTTTTTTTCTATTGAATATGTTCTGTAGCTTGAATTATAAAAATAAAACTTTTATTTTATTGGTTGGTTGGAAGAAATTGCCATTTGGCAATAAGCCCGCCAATGTACAAATAACATTATGTACAAAAAGTTAAATAAATAAATAAATAATACCCTTTCATAGCTCTAATTTTCTTGCCTCCTCTTTCACAGTAGTAGCTGCTCGATTGTGGAATAATCTACTCACTAATTTTAGAGACGCCCTTTCTTTATTTACATTTGAGTCAATATTGAAATGTCACTATCTAAATATTTAAGTTGTTCCTTTATCCTACTTCTTTCTTTTCCATCCCCTCCCCTCTCTTCATAGTTTAGTGTTAATTTTTTTTATTTTGTTAATCTTTGTTTTTAATTTTGTATAACTTTGGGTTACTAGATGGAACTTTTATACCATTTTTAATTTTTTTTTTTATTTAAATGTTTTTCCATACATATATTATTTACATGGAAATATAATTACAAAAGTACACTTAAGAAAAATACATCTTAAAATAAGCTATAACATGAATTGGAAAAATGCCCACCACGACTACAGCGTCTGAGCGTGGGCCATTCCTTTTTTAATTATTAAAAAGTTATTTACAACCTTCTAAAACGAAACAAGAACAGTCGAGACTTATAAACCATGGACTGAAATTATACAATAAACTACCAGACAAAATTAAGCAAAAGACTCAGACAACCTTTACAAAAGACGTTAAAAATATTATCATTAACTGTAGAATGTGAATTTCAAAAGTAAAAATATTTTCTTAAATGTATGTAATCCGTAAGGGTTTATCAATGAAATTAAAAAAAATTATGTATTTTTTTTTAACAGTTCAAAACGCAACGTAACGTTTTTTTTGGTATTTCGATTGGAAAACCTCAATAACTGTGTACCTACGAATATTTTTATCATTCGTTCGCTCTACTACGTGAATCATCCAATCAGCCTTTATTTATCCTTCGCTAGTTTTAATGTAAATCACGTTTATTCCAATAAGACTCATTGATGTTATTGATATTCCCAATTTTGACTTATAATCCAGCAATTAGTATTTCCCGTAGTTAATTAATACTCTTCTATTATTCCATAACAGGTTGCTATTCGATTATTATTTATTGTAACGGAAATGTTTTTATTGTGCTGATAGTCGATTAATTACTTTTGAATTTGCGCATTCATTTTCACTATATTATTTTTGTTTCCTCCAACCCGAATCGGTGTGACCTAAATAAACAAACAGTCAAATGAAAGGCAGGTTAATGGATAAAAGCTTTTATAACAGCAAAAATGTTTTATTACTTATGAATACATTTTAAATCTTACGATTTTTACGTAAATGGATATAAAGGGGTTTTTTCTGTCTACTATTAAATTTACAAGTTTATAGTGTGTGTTTTGTGTGTATGTATCAAATACCTATTCATATGTTTAAAATATATATTTTTAAATAATTGATAAAAACTCTTCAATTATTTCAAACATAAAATTCATAATTAAGGGTTAGATTTCCAACCGCCTATGCGCTATGTAGCTGCAGGATGTGTTGTAATCCAGCTCTCATTAGTAAACTCTGACATAATTAGAAAAACCAAATTTCAATTTTTGAATTATGTAAATGGGGGCTAAGCTTCATACCGTCCATGCGCTCTGTAGCTGCAAGACATGATGCTAGCTCCTTTTATTATCTGTTATTAAATTAATTTATAATTGAAAATGAGGAACTTAAATCCCAACCGTTAATGCGCTATGTAGCTGCAAAACGTATTGGGATTTTTTTTGGACAGCGCCCTTGAGTTAATTTTCACAAAAATGGCTCTTTATAAATTATCCACAAAAAAACCGCCCTTGAATAACTCGCTAAGATTCTAAAGCTAGGGTTTCCTAGGACAGCGGTGCCCGTATTTTAACGGCCGTAGTGAACGGTGATGCAGTAGACAGCCGTCGTAACGTTGACTAGAGAGTGGTTTCCTAGGAAAACGGTGTTAAATGGTGTTGATAACACCGTTTTCCTAGAAAACCACACTTTAGTCACCGTTACGACGGCTGTCCACTGCATCACCGTTCACTACGGCCGTTAAAATACGGGCACCGCTGTCCTAGGAAACCCTAGCTTAAGAGGCTCTTCAGCCGGTGGGAAAGAGAAGATATGAAAAGAAGTTAAGAAAAATACACCGCAACACCTAGACCAATTGAGAAAAAAAAAATTCTTTAATTTTTTCTTGCAACTGGCGGGAATCGAACTCGCGACGCCAACTTCACAATTGGCCGTCTAACTAACTGCGCCACCGCGCCTGTTCCTATTAAAAACTAATAGAATCTAAGATACTTTCTTAGATTTTTTACACAAATGTGACATTATTATTCAGATTATGTCTAGCTTAAGCTGAGTCTATCGTTTTTAACAAGCCGTGGTAGATTTTCCCTGTCAAAGCAGGAATTGCATTAAAGTCTTCGAATAACTCCCCGATTTTTATTATTCTCATTATTCCGAGCTTTGAGAACCTAGACAGCTCTGACGCCACCCCCACCCCGCGGCAAAGATGCTGAATCGTCGTGAAATTAATAAACTTTTTGGTAGTCGAAGTTTTATAGAGAAATTATTGAAATCTTTGCAGAACAAACGATCCGCCCGATGGCAGTCTCTTTTAAATGAAATTTCATTTGTCACTCAAACTCCTTGCCAAGAATTATTATCCTTTGATTAAACTACCTTATCTGGCAATTGCGAATTAATTATAATCTTTGGTTAATATCCAATTATTTCCGCACAAATATAAAAATTTTATTCATAAAAAACGTCCATTAATCATATAAGAAAAATAAGTTAAGAAATAAAAAAATGTGTAGTGAATTTCTAATGCGTGTTTTAAAAAGTAAAAAAAGATGTTTCAGCTAACAAATATCAGTATCTATTTGTCAGAACATTTGTTAAAGTATATTTCAAAAAAAAAAATATAAAAAAGTAAAAGGATAATTAATACTGTACAATTGTACAGTAAATTCACTAGTAGGTAGTCATGTTTTGTTTATTTAGTTCCTGGTAGTATTTAGTTCTCGTCTGGATAATACGGTGCTTGTCTGATGAGATTAGTCAAATTTTAGGCCAAAAATTCCGAAACAATCACCGCTGTATTAGACGGCATTTTACCGTGGCGTAAAATCCACAAAATTGTCCATTCATATTATTTCAGTGTTTTTGGAACAAGGGGGCAGTGACGCGTTTCTTACCCAAAACATCACAATGATGAGATGCTCAATAACACAGCAAGCTTTCGCATTGGTACACATAGATTTTTCAACATGATTTGCTTTGCCGTTTCGATATTTTCTTCGGTACGTTGCTGGACGTCCAGTATGTTCATCATCATCTAAGCATTCACGAACGTATTTAAACGAACGTGTTTTCGACATACACGATTCTCCAAAGTCTTTATTCAACATTCCCAATGATTCGGCAAACGAAATTTCATAAGCAACACAAAATATGAGGCACGCTCGTTGTGCCAATTTTGTATCCATTGTAAAAATCGCCACTCAGCAATTTTTCGACTCACTCAAACAGATGCTGGCAGAATGCTGAGCATCCGATCGCCGTCAAACTTTGACAGATTATCAAAAACAGTGATGTCAACGTGGTTTCAAAAAAGAATACCGATTGGTTCAGCGCGGGCACTTCAAATTAGAAATTCCCGTTTATTTTTGATCATATGGTACGTT